>NW_013666070.1:148525-152256 GCF_000517525.1 Limulus polyphemus | reverse complement strand
TATATATATATATATATATATATATATATATATTACATCCTTGTGTAAATAAGGTTCAGGAAATTTCGAATTTAATCATATAAAGATATTCAACTTTAAGTGATATTTAGCCAGAAGTAAGATATAAAAAACACACATAAAATACTGAATTCTTTCAGAAATGAAAATAACAGCGGAACAGCTAAAACATTTCCACGCACAAACGTAATTGTATTCCAAAACTTACTGTGACTCCTGACATAAGATTTATACTAGTCTCTGTAATTGCGGTAAAAATGTACAAACACTCCAATATCGCGCATTGTAACCGAGCATACTTTCCCAACCAAAAGAAAACAGTCTTTTTGGGGCCAGTATGGCCCAATGGTTAAAGGTCTGACCAATGGGTGCATTCTAAGGGGAGATGGTCAAATCTTGCAATGCAGTCCGACAAGTGTAGTCCAATAGCTCAAAGTTAGGGACAACCAGCGCAGACAGCCCTTACTTAGCAGTGCACGAATATGCGAGAACAAACAACGCTTTTATTCACCATAACATGATGTTCATTCTTTTCATGATTTATTTTGATAGTTATATTCATAATGATGAAGATTAGAAACTTTCACGAAACATTTTCAGGATTAGATGCATTTTTTTTAACTCCATCATATGGACTTCATCATGAAAGACCTAAAACTGTCTATTACATTTACAGCGTTTTTAGTTGTTTTTTTCAACTCACCACGGTGATCTTATATCTATATAACATGTTATTCAAGTGCTATATAATGATGAGCTCACTGAAGTGAGTAAGAATACAACTAACATAATCTATCATATAATATAATATTCACCTGTATAAGAAATCTAGTCTTGTTATTTCGATTTGTTCATGTCAGAATTACTAAAGAGGGATGGAATCCCCCCCAAAACCTGTGTACCTGAGGGACGAGTGGTGAATCGAATGATAGATTAGGCTTCATATTCATGAACTTGTGAAATTGCCTATACTGAACTAATAGGAACACAGTTAATAAGCAAACATAAACAGTTTGATGCAAGTTTGTTTTTGTTTGTTTGCGTGTTTGGGTGGGGGGATAAAGTAGAAAGTAGAAATGTTTGTAACCATTATTTAATATTTTTCAAGCTGAAAATTGTATTAAACAATAACGATTCCTGTCTTTCAACTTTGCACTGTTGATGAACGTGGAATGATTCTAAGCATATTATTACACTATCGTGAGAATGAGTAGCATTTTTAAACTCTGCCTTAGATTACTTCTATATTTTTATTCTTTGCTGTATAAGCTAGTGAAAGTCCGCTTAACACAAATCGTCTAGTAACTAATCGCACCAAAACTAGTTTAGATTTTAGACTTCTTTGCAAACAAAGAATTATCATCAAACTACAAGAGTTAAAAATGTGCTTAAATGATCTTACCGAAGCAAATTCCAAAGCAAAGTGAAAAAATGAAGTTAACATGCGATAACTTCATATAATTACCGGAGAGTAATTTTGCCTCTGTAAAGTCTAATGGAATTCTAGTTTATATTTTACGTAGAGTTTCTCAAACGCTACCCAGTTTTGGTCTAATGTTTTCTGTATAGGTTGTGGCGTAGTGCAAAAGTGCCTTCACTTCCAAAAATTACTAAAATAATAAGTATATATACACACATATATATCTATAGAGCGTAAAACAACGTTTTCAATTAGTGTAAAAGGTATTTCGAGGAAAATAATATTTCTTGTAACTTTGTGGTATTCTTAAAGAAAGAGTTACAAATAAGTCAATTTCAGTAACTTGAAGAACACAGAGATGTGGCCAGCAATGAGTCACTAATGGTTGTAGAATGAAGGCTGAATCATTTTACTGTCAATTTCAGTAACTTGAAGAACACAGAGATGTGGCCAGCAATGAGTCACTAATGGTTGAAGAATGAAGGCTGAATCATTTTACTGTAAAAATTGACAATTTTTTGATGTAAAACATTAAGTGGTGTAATACGAAGAAGACAACAAAAACGTTATACACACCAACATAGTTTAACTTGAAATAATACTGTTTATTTAATTACTATTTTGTATTGGAAAATGAACTGAGGTTTTTACTACATGAAGACGAATACTCTAACAACAAGTTAAATAAGTTAACAAAATTTCAAACACATATACGTTCAGTCAGAGAACAAAGACATGGCGCTTTTCTACATTAAGCCAATTAAACACAAGATTGCAAAATGACCAATATATATTATAATGTGAAGGTCGCTTGCCATTAATTTTTAGCTTAACGGTGCCATAAAGTCAGGTTGTAACGTATTAAAATTTCAAATAGCCTAAACTGAGATCAATTGTAATTTAGATTTAGTAGTTAAATAAATGCAGATATGAATCCAATTTATGATATTTGCCAACAAGATTGATGTACAGAATTTTCTCTTTTAATAAAAATATATTTTAATATAAAAACAATAATACAACTGACAGTAACGGTAATAACGGTTATTACAAATAGTTATCACAAATAACGATTTATATACCAAAGTTTTACAAACTTACAAACAATATAAAATCTTCTTTCTAGTTTGGAACTTCCTTGATATCTTATCGAGGGTTCACGATGAGCGGGTTATCTTCGTGTTGACGTAAATGCAATTCACTTAATTAATAGTCAGCTAGCTCTGTGGTTTTCACTGATCACACGCTAATTTTTTCCCACCCATGAAGTTGGGTAATGTTTTCTTAAAACTACTAATGTCTAATTTGAATCCACTGAAGTAAAATGGTTTGTAATGTTCGAAATATATAAATGTTCCTGATCAAAATATCTTAAGTTTTCCGATTAATAAGCGTTATAATAATCACGGTTATAGCTTTCGAAGTTTATAGCATACCAATTATAGCAAACCAATAATATATACTGTTTTTTAGGCGCGTCGCGTTGGTTATATTTATAGGCGTGTGGAGAGTTTCTCGAAATTTCAATTATCCAACAATACAAATGATACACTAGCGTTTACGTACACACGTATATTGTTGATTCTTACACTCGAGAATCTTCTACAACTTTAGAGAATAGGTGGGGATTACGTAATACAGATTTGACAATACAAATAATGTACATTTCTAAATATAAATTTAATTTAAACAAACATCGATATTAAAATAAATATATAATAGTAAATCCGTCACAAGAATCAAATCCGTCCCATGCCAAGATAGCACATAGGAACCAATGCTGAGATTCAGCTTAATAAGCACTAATGTGTAAACATAGCATCACGTTCCCACTACATGCGATGCCAGTCCATCGCAGGTAACCCCATCTAACAGCTGGTATCAATATACTACAAGGCAGACTGAAACAACTGGGGTAAATGTGTTGCTCCAGGACAATGCACCATGACACGAGCCACCCATTAAATGATTCCAAAGCGAAGAGCAACTCACCCACACAGCACCAAACAGTACCATAAAAATATAATTATAATACATGGCCAATGTTCCATGGAGAAGTGTTGCACTCTGAAAGTATAAGTTTACAGATGGCCAATGTCCCATGGAGAAGTGTTGCACTCTGAAGGTATAAGTTTAAAGATGGACAATGTCCCATGGAGAAGTGTTGCACTCTGAAGGTATAAGTTTACAGATGGCCAATGTCCCATGGAGAAGTGTTGCACTCTGAAGGTATAAGTTTACAGATGGCCAATGTACCATGGAGAAGTGTTGCACTCTGAAGGTATAAGTTTAC
>NW_013666070.1:139310-147674 GCF_000517525.1 Limulus polyphemus | reverse complement strand
AGTTGGCGGTGGGTGGTGATGACTAGCTGCCTTCCCTCTAGTCTTACACTGCTAAATTAGGGACAGCTAGCACACATAGCCCTCGTGTATCTTTGAGAGAAATTAAAAACAAACAAACAAGTAGTTGAAAAACTTTGTGCTTATGAATGAAATATTCTGTAACAAAATATTTCCTTTTATATCTTTCTCTTTGAAAAAAAACAACAAATGAATAAAGGCTTAGAAATTAAATTCGTAGAATCTTTTTCAAATAACTCAGTCGTTACAGCACGAAATATATATGTTAAAACTATATAAAACAAAACGAATTTCTAATTTCAGTTGTAGTATTGGCAACAAATAAGTTAATAACTGCCTTCTCAAAGTCATTTCTGGGAAATAGGTTTTAAAGTAAGTACGAAAATATTTGTATCGATTTTACTATCATCGAGTTTCCCTTCAGCTGTGCAAAACGCGTGTGAATTCTATTCCTATTAATGTCAGTTAATATCGACATTGTGTTGAGGTATTTAATGATTTTTTACTGTCAGTCGATATCACAAGAATATTTTAGCAGACTGTTTTCTCAAATATAAAATGTTTTTAAATAGTTACTTATATGGACCAGGAATGGCTTATACCTAGATTTCAACAATTTTTAAGTAGTTACTTATATGGATCAGGAATGGCTTATACCTAGATTTCAACACTTTTGTCATCAACCACAACGGCTAAAACTGTTCTTTAAAATATTTAGTTTATTGTGTTAAAACTGAATAAGTTTTAGTTGGTTGGTTGTTTGAAGTTAAGCACAAAGCTACACCATGGGCTATCTGTGCTTTGCTCACCACGGGTATCGAAATCCGGTTTCTAGTGTTGTAAGTCCGCAGACATACCGCCGTGCCACTGGGGGGCTAAAACCGATTAAAGTTTTGTAGTACCCTTGGTTCGAATTCAGAACCTATATTTACGTGAACACCTTTTACTTACATAACTATATTTACATGAATATGATGCTCAGATAAAAGTTTACTACAAGATTTAGTAAAACCAAGATAAGAATGGGTGAATAGGAAATGTGATCAAAGATATAAACGTAAATTTCAAATTATTTAAGTTAAATCTGATTGGTAGCACAGGAAAGTAAGTAACTAATATTGGATAAAATTCTTTTTTTTTTTTTTTACAATATAGGTGTTTAGAAAAATTCCAATGGCATCATTAAACAAATAGTAATAGGGTACTCAGAACGTTAATTACTAAGTTTAAATAGGGCACTTTAGAAGAACCATTTCGGTTATTCTTTTCTGCACTTAATATTACACTGGGAACAATATTTTAGCATCGAACAGTTACATATTAGAGTTAAGACAGGTTAATGTACCATATCAGATCTAAACTTTGCTTAGGGAAAATTATAAGTTAGTTTGAGAAATAATGTTAAATTTTATTGGCAAAGTTCCCAACATATAGATTAAAATTTACGAGGATTCTTAAATGTTCCCCCTCCCCGATGGCTCAGTGGTAAGTCTAGGGGCTTATAGAGCTACAGATCTGGCATTGATAATCGCTGTGGGCAGAGCCTAGATAGCCCGTTACGTAGCTGTAAGCTTAGCAACAATAAAACAAACTTGATTGTTGACAGCTTATTGTTTAGGGGCTAATTATGGTTTGTTTGTAACTAAGCCAAAACTTCACAATGTTCTCTGCCCACCACGGGTATCGAAATCCGGTTTTTAGACATACCGCTGTGCCATTGAGGAAGGGGGGGCACTAAATATGATTTTGCGTTAACCGAAAAGAAAAATATATATTCATACTGAGTATATGTCTTTAAATATACAATTTTATTAAGAGTCCTTATACATAAATATTCAACAATTAAGGTTTGAATGTTTTTAGTTCAGGAGTGGATTCTCTGAAACAACAACTATACATTTATGGCGGTGTTACGTTTCTTTCTACAATTATTTCATTAGTTAATGCGCGTGTAAAACACTTGGTGTTACGCTTCTTTCTATAATTATTTCATTAGTTAATACGCGTGTAAAACACTTGGTGTTACGCTTCTTCCTACAATTATTTCATTAGTTAATGCGCGTGTAAAACACGTTACGTTTCTTTCTACAATTATTTCATTAGTTAATACGCATGTAAAACTTTGTCTTATGTTTCTTTCTACAATTATTTCATTAGTTAATACGCGTGTAAAACACCTATTATACTATGAAGGTAAAGCTATATATATTCCAATTTTGGAAGATGCCCTACTTGGTTTAATCTACGCTAGCTATAGATATCGTAACATCCACTACTACACAAAAGGAAGATATTATTATATACGATAGCATACTTTATAGAATCCAAGACCGTATTATCTGAACATATACAATTTGGCAACAGCAAGATGTTTTTAATAACCGAGAATTACAATGAACAATGTTATGATTTTGTAATCATTACTGGATGTTTTAATGGACGTATGTTTAACTTTTATATGTTCGTATATATCATATATACTAAGAGTAAACAGTTAATGTTTTTGTTGTGTATCAATCAGAGAACGAATGTATACCAAATACATTAAGTACTGATGGATCGATTTTTAACGACAAAACATTCACACATCTCTATGACAACTAAGCTCATTTTGTAACTGTTTTATAGATGTCACACGAGATATTTTAAAGAACAATGTATTTTTATCCTCTCTTTTGTTGGTAGTAGATTGGAATAAAACACTGCTCATCGTGTGACCGCGTTAATTAGCCAATTTTATTTAGCATTAGTGAATTAGTTTAACCTGTTAGGTATAAGTATGATGTGCAAATAATTAGTTTATTTAGTATTAGTGAATTAATTTAACCAATCAGGTATAAGTTTGATGTGCAAATAATTAGTTTATTTAGTATTAGTGAATTAGTTTAACCAATCAGGTATAAGTTTGATGTGCAAATAATTAGTTTATTTAGTATTAGAGAATTAGTTTAACCTGTTAGGTATAAGTTTGATGTGCAAATAATTAGTTTATTTAGTATTAGTGAATTAGTTTAACCAATCAGGTATAAGTTTGATGTGCAAATAATTAGTTTATTTAGTATTAGAGAATTAGTTTAACCTGTTAGGTATAAGTTTGATGTGCAAATAATTAGTTTATTTAGTATTAGTGAATTAGTTTAACCTGTTAGGTATAAGTTTGATGTGCAAATAATTAGTTTATTTAATATTGGTGAAGAAGTTTAACCTATTAGGTATAAGTTTGATGTGCAAATAATTGCTAAATCTATTAATTATATATCTAAATACATCGTTTTATCTTTACTTTCTTGCTCAAGATAAGCCTGTGTTTAAAAGGAATTAGAATTTTTATACATTTGTGCTACATCCAGTTTTATCTTGTTGAAATGACAAAAGTGCAAAACAGAGCGTGAAAATGTTTTCCAGATCATGAGGCTCTTTTTTTTTACTGGAAGCACCTTTTAGTTGTTTCTGTTAGGTGTGTTTTTTATTATTAGAATAGTTTTACATTACAAATGCAAGAAGTGTTTTGTAGTGTTCAATATCATTAAGGTTACTACGTTGAAGGACTATATTTATTTTATGGTATAGTCCACATTTTATAAAGATCACTAGAGAGAGAAAAGAAGAAAATAACTTCGTAGTAATAAGAGCGCCTGAGCGAAGATGTGTGACTTGTCCTTATAACAAGTTATTACCCAAGACAATGAAGTGAAAGTAACTCGATAACTGCGTAACTTTCGGAAATTCGCAAGAATGTTACCGAATGATTAAATGAGTTTATTGTTTCATGTTTGACATGGCGTCTGTTTAGCCTGTAAGTCAATGAGTCGAGTACTAAGAGTATAGTGAAAAAGTTATATTATCCACTAAATTATTTTCACTTGTTACTAGGTGAAAGATCATTTATCTCAACAAAGCCAGAAATGTCTAGCTGAGAGAAAGAGAAAATTACAAAATCCACTTCAAGTATTTTTTTTTTGTGTGCGTAAAATCCTTCGTTTATTTAGCATGTAATGTTCCATATATCTAATTTTTGAAAGAAGTGAGCTGAAGCTGTTTGGTAGGATGTACACAATTTTAACTTACTTCCGCATCATTTAATGCTCAAATCGGGTGTCAGGTGGCGGTGATTGTAACTCCAAATCTAAAACTGACTTTATTGTGAAACGGGAAACACAAATTATGTTTTACTGCGTGAATTAATCACTTTACAAAATCAATAAAAAAAAAGGCTTAAAAATAACTCTACTTGCCTTCCACGCCGAATGTGTATAGGAATAAATAATAAAATCTGAGACAAACTAATGCAATAAATACCAGCGTACAAATTAAGAGCGAACGTAAAGGCTAATTTTCCCGATCTAAGGACGACCCATGTGAACAAATACTAGACTGACGTAAGTCAGCAATCTTTACTCATCCTCAGCTCTACTCAAAGCACAAAAACCCTACGATTCAACAACGATATCGTAAGTTCTCAGTAAGTAGTGAACTGAACTTGATGTACTTTTGTTCCTTCTTTTTATTGACTTGTTCATGTATATTGAACCTCCTGGATCATTCACTCCATGAAATGACAAGCTAATTGTGTGAATTCTCTTCATCAACGTACACAAAGTATTTCCGTTAATGTATAGCGCGTTCCTTTATAAAAGTACATAACAACTAAGGAACGAATGATACATACCCTTTCACTCATCCACGGTATGTTATCTATCCTTGAAATAAAATAAAACTTTATAGATCTGTTTAAAAACACATTTTTTTAAATCTAAGGCTATACCCTCAATGTTGTAACGTGTATGGTAGTATTATCAGACATTTCTTAGAGTGAATTGTAAGATATGAGAGTCAGCAGCTCTATTTTGGCTTAAAAATGGTTAGCTACACAATGGGCTCTCTTCATTATGTACACAGTAAGGAATCGAACGCTGGGTTTAAGCATCCCAAGTCTTAAGCTTACCACTGAGCTACCGATGGAATTATCCGAGGTTAGTCTTCATTAAGCTAAAAGTAAATAAAATAAAACTTTATAGTCGTTATTTTTCTCATCTAAATATGTGTAAAACAAAGGAGTAATAGTTCAACCTAACCTCACTGCTTATTAATTAAGTTTATTTTTTGTACTCGAATAATACTTCATCACTTATATAGCTTTATTATCTATAAAGAAATTCACGAAAGGATACACAAGACATTGCATTAGTGAATTAAATAATTTCCAATTAGAAAATTAGTTTAAGTTGTGTAAGCAATTTTGTGGTCAATTTACTCGAGAATATTTAGAGATTTTAAACAGAATCTGTAACATAGAAATAAGAAAAATCAAAGTGAATATGTAGATTACTATATGCTCTATTAAACAAAATGGAACTTCAATAATAAAAAGTAAATTATATATCACGACGAGTGAGGCATATCTCTTTATTTCAAGGAAATTGTTAACAGAAATTTTTACTTGAACAATAATGTAAAATACATTCACGTGTTTAATCTTTTTGAGTGGTAGAAGAGAGATTTAGAAATAAGTATATTATTCACTTTGTATTAGTACACTTTATAGAGTGAGATTCTTTAATTAAACTTTATCTGTTGTCATTTTTGAACGTATCTTCTACATTAACACTTGGAATAATATATACTTCAAGTTGTGCATATTTAAAAGCAATTTTCATTGCAACTAATTTGGTAAACAACGGATAAAACAAAAGCTATCACAAAATCTGATACTTCTTCCATTGAGCGAGGAAAAAAATAGAACATTATTATTTTGTCTGGATTAATTTGTTAGTAAAGGTTTGACTTTATATTTTGTGTTGTAATCGCGAATATGACTTATTGAACATCGGATGGAGCTCTTTCGATGTCCTACTACAAGACATTGTGCTTTCTGAATGTTTTGGGGTAACTGCAGTAAAGTATTTTTTCGTCCCTAAGATAATTTCAGATATGCTATGTGTCACTCAGTATAAAATTGAAATCCCAATAAAATACAGAAAACCATTTACCTACAGGCTATTTTCAAAGGATTGTACTTAAATTTTATAACACATTTGCCTTAGAAATACGTAAAATTTCAAAGGTTTATCTTCTAGTTTATCTTCCTAAACCTCGATTTAATATGTTATACTGTAGTGGAATGAAAGTCATGAAGTTACGTCATTTTTCAATATGTTATACGATAGTGAAATGAAAGTCATGCAGTTACGTCATTTTTTAATACGTCATACAGTAGTGAAATTAAAGACATGTAGTTACGTCATTTTTTTAATGTTATACTGTAGTGGAATAAAAATCATGCAGTTACCTCATTTTTTTATATGTTATTCGGAAGTGAAATGAAAGTCATGCAGTTACGTCATTTTAAGTTCGAACTTTAGGCTTAATTAGGAAGACATTTAACCATAGATTATTTTAATTATGTGACTTTACTGAACGAAAAATTGCTGTCTATTATGCTTATCCCAATAGTTAAAAAGATATTTTATTATTTTTAGCCTCAAACTAATGTATAAAAGCTCCATTTTCAACTACCAAAATCATATATAAACATTCTTAGCTTCGACCTACGAATATATATATATATATTTACAGACAATTGTTTAACTGCTCTTTTATATACTTTTATCTTAAGATTGCGATGGTTTCTGATGTGCTTAGCCCAAGAAATCAATGTTTCTAGGTCATATCTGAATTTCAAATTAGCTTCAGAACTCCACTTGTTTTTATTCTTTGTAATAAGGGCTTTAGAAGCATTATAATGAGCTCAGTTTTAGCCTTAGTAACTGCTGTAATGGCCATGATAAAACGTAGTAAAATGTTTGATCTTAGAGATTTCACAACTAACAGAAATGTGATTTTGGAAAATGCTGAATTTGACACTCCGTGTTCATGCATTGAGAAATCTGTTTGAATCACATATGCGTTAGAAACTGGGTTTCAATACCTGTGGTGGACAGAGCATGGATAGCCCATTTTGTAGTTTTGTACTTATATGCAAACAAACAAACACATGTGCATTTCAGTGAAAATATAAGTTCAGTATCACCAATAAACTTCAGACAATGCTATCTACAAAATGCAAACCGTACTTTTGTGTACGAGGCTCAAAACAGTCTAGATACAGAATGTTGTAATTTATGTATGTATTTTTTTATAACTAAATTATTAAGCTATTGTAATTACATATTCCTTGATAACTTAATTCAACAAGGGTCATCCAGTTTACGCATCTCTCGAATTTTATTGGAAACTATTATACATACATTATGAATGATAAAATTCAAAGCATACATATGGAGGCCCACAGTGTTACTAAAGAGGTAGAAAACAGAGATGGAGCTTAAATAAGTCATTTCGAGCTTGGGTCACTTTTACCGCCAAGGATCTACCAATCAGTAGTTGAAGGTGTCGGAGAGCGTTATGCAATTTGCAGCCGACACAAAACACTTGCTACGTAGAAAAGGCACAGTCTGACAGCTTATGGCAAAACAATCGAGGAGAAGTGAAATAAAATATTCACACGTCCGTAGAAATTATGTGTCCAAGCCGAAAAGACTGTAGAGAACCCTGGAAAGAAAAACAAAACTGAGAAGTTATCTAATTGGAACGTGCATGTCATTATAATTTCAATGCAGTTTAGAACATAATTATAAAATAATAAGAAAAATAAACTCTCGTGTTTTCCATAACAAGTTATGTAATTGCACGATTATGGTAGCACAAGTTGAAAAATTCAGATAATATTCCAAATATGTATATATATATATATACTTTATCTAACATGAGGCAGATGTTCACGTGTAACTGAAATAGAGCTTATCTTTATGCATAAGTTTTACGCTTTACAACCCCATTCATGTTATTTATTTTTTCTATCATAGCTTTTTGTTTTGAAACTTGGTTGAAAATTTAATATAAAAATGCCTTTTAAAACTATCATCCGAATGTTTACCGGGCTACAGTTTGACATTAAGAAGAAAACTTCCTATTTATGAATTACGTAATATTTTTACGTAATTAAAAATAAGACTTAAACAAAATATTACTGGGATAGTCAAAAATTAACAAGTTTCACTAACTTTAAATACATAGACTCTTTACTTGACGTAAGTTAATGTTCCATAATCTAACTTTAATTGTAAAATATGGCAAATGTCTATTGCTTAGAACTTTACACAGATGGTGATTCATTTGTAATGTTAACACGTAGATGGAACATGTTGAAACATACAGAAATTACTGGAATATGGCTTCTAATCGTATCCATAATTCCCCCTCAACAATGTCACATTTCGTATATTGTACACCTGAAGTGCTCACACTCCATTATCTGATTCATCAAAGTATCGTCCATTATTGTTG
>NW_013666070.1:136591-138781 GCF_000517525.1 Limulus polyphemus | reverse complement strand
AGTGCGTCTGCATATGAATCAATACACATAGAAAAAATACCAGTGCGTCTGCATATGAATCAATACACATAGAAAAAATACTAGTGCGTCTGCATAGGAATCAATACACATAGAAAAAATACTAGTGCTTCTGCATAGGAATCAATACACATAGAAAAAATACTAGTGCGCTTGCATAGGAATCAATACACAGAGAATAAATACTAGTGCGCTTGCATAGGAATCAATACACAGAGAATAAATACTAGTGCGCTTGCATAGGAATCAATACACATAGAAAAAATACTAGTGCGTCTGCATAGGAATCAATACACATAGAAAAAATACTAGTGCGCTTGCATAGGAATCAATACACATAGAAAAAATACTAGTGCTTCTGCATAGGAATCAATACACATAAAAAAATACTAGTGCGCCTACATAGGAATAAATACACATAGAGAAAATACAAGTGCGCCTAAATAGGAATAAATACACATAGAGAAAATACAAGTGCGCCTATATAAGAATCAGTACACATAGAAAAATACTAGTGCCCCTACATAGAATTGAATACAAATGGAAACATAATGATTTTGCCACAGACAAGTTCTGTTCTGTAAAAATACCCCATTAAACATCCGTTTCATTAAGGATGAGACAGATCCCTGGTAAATAGTTATTTTGTTCCGTCACTTGTAGATTAAATCCCCATCCTTTAGAAATTTGTACTGTTAAGGCCGATAGATACAAACACGTAGTGTATTATACCAGTCTTTAATCAGATTTGGTTAAATTTGTTAAGTATAAAATAATTTTGGGATTACTGCATCGGTGGAGATTTAGCTTTATCGTTAGGTCACGTACATGACGTTCTAAATATAGTTTCTGATGTACTATCTCACAAACTCCCAATCTACAGATCACGTTTTAACAGCATGGGTACAATGGGTTATTACTATAATGGATAACTTGTAATTATATGATCTGTGAGAAAATTAGTCTATGTGGAATTAATTATCGTTTGAATTGTTCCTATATTGCCACTGTTGGACTAAATGTTTATCGAACTTTAAGATTGTCTGAACTCTATGTTTTTGTGCTTCAATTGCTTACTTGTAACAGAGTAAACCTGCATTTCATGTAGACATTTTACGATATATATGTTTCTGAAACATAAACTGGTTAGAAGAGAGCTTTTTAAAAACGTTATTTGTATCTGGGGGCATAACATATATATTCTTACGGTTTTTACTTCGGTAATAAATTATCATGTTTTGAATTATAAATAGAAAAGGCACAGTACCTAACAATAAGACACCTTTTTTTTCTTCTTTCAAACGAAACACGTGTGCAATATTATTGTGTTCCTATTCAAAGAAAACATAAAACTAACCTCTCCTCCAGCAAGGGAATTCATCAGGGGTGTCTCCGAAGTTATGCATGTGTCTTCATCGTCAACTTTTACTAGTGACTGAGACCCAAACGATTTTGATCTCCACTCTTCTGTGTCGTAAAGAGAGTTACCACTTTCAGAAACAATGCAGAGTGAGGATTCTCCGTCAGTTTTTGACCTATTACTCTCTTCAATGACCTGGTCTCTCCACTATATTGTCATATTAAGATATGCATGTACGTATAAACACAAATATTAATTAGTTTATTTTAAATAATTAAAATGATATTAAAATATACATTATTACTTAGCATAGGGAGATAGCAAAACAACCTTAAGTTTTTATAAAAAACAATATGTGTAAAATATAGTTATGAATGATTTCTGAGCATAATTCATAAATCATATTCAACTAATTAGAAAATAATCTTAATTCAGTTATAACTTAGTCACAAATTTACTGGTACACTCAAAATGGGATTTGGTTTGATTCGTTTTGAATTTTTACGTAAAGCTAATCGAGGGCTATCTGCTCTAACCGGCCATAATTTAGCAGTGAAAGACTAGAGGGAAGAAAACTAGTGACACACACCGTCAACACTTGGGCTTCTCTTTTACCAACGAATAATGAGACTGACCGTCACATTTTTCTAACGCTTCCACGCTAACCACCCGGCCATGTCGGGCCGATAAAGTTTGTTATAATTATGTAATACGTTTTTGGAATCCTTTACGGAACGTATAGTATTTTATAATTTGTATAATTTATATTATATAACTTTGTTTTCAGTATAACTCAAAACTTTAAACTGTAT
>NW_013666070.1:134132-135906 GCF_000517525.1 Limulus polyphemus | reverse complement strand
TTTCGAATCCCCGTCCTACCAAACATGCTCGCCCTTTCAGCCGTGGGGGTGTTATAATGTGACGGTCAATCCCAATATTCGCTGGTAAAAGAGTAGCCCAAGAGTTGGCGGTGGGTGGTGATGACTAGCTGCCTTCCATCTAGTCTTACACTGCTAAATTAGGGACGGCTAGCGCAGATAGCTTTCGTGTAGCTTTGCGCGAAATTCAAAAACAAACAAACAAATAAATAACCTTGACCTACTTTATGATATTGATTTTGTGCAACTGTTTTATTGGTTATAAATGTATGTTGATGATTGTGGTTTTAATGTATTTATTCAAAGTATGGTTGAAAATTTAGACTGTATATTATTTTTTATAGAATAACGTAAAATTTGAAATCACTGTTATGGTGGAAGAGGCCAAAAATGGCTGAAACACTAGATCAAATGAGAGAATAAACAAAAACGGTTGCAAAATGTGCAAAAAGGCCAAGAACGCGGCTGGAATAGTGAGTTCTTATTCTTGTGTAAGAGGCGTGATATCATATTGAATTGAAATTCATGGCTTCATTGTGGTTGAGGGAAAATTGGTAGCAATTAATGCAGAATGTTTCTTTAAAATTTCTTGTTATCTAGTAATGCGAGGAGTTAAAGCCCTCTCATTGGTTCGATTTGATAATATTTCCGGTGTTGTAGCTATTTTCTGGATGGATAAGACACGTAGAATATTGTAGTTATTTTAGTCTTTCTTTCATTCTTCTGCTGATCCCTCCGATAGATATCACCACATGAACATGGAATCTTGTGGTCTCTCCGATAGATTTCACCACATGAACATGAAATCTTGTGGTCTCTCCGATAGATTTCACCACATGAACATAAAATCTTGTGGTCTTTCCGATAGATTTCACCACATGAACATGAAATCTTGTGGTCTTTCTGATAGATTTCACCACATGAATGTGAAATCTTGTGGTCTTTCCGATAGATTTCACCACATGAATGTGAAATCTTGTGGTCTTTCCGATAGATTTCACCACATGAACGTGAAATCTTGTGGTCTTTCCGATAGATTTCACCACATGAGAAAGGATTTTTGTAGATAATGTTCGTCTTCACTGTCGTTTTTTTATTATTTTGGCAAGCATGTTTTTTAAGCTTCTGCCACACTTAACTTACACTTGGAAGTTAACTTTTTGTATAACTTCTTGAGTTTGTACCTTAGTTTTATAATCAATAAAAAAAATGATGATTGTTGGGACTTACGCCTGAGTATCGTGAGGGTAGATTTTTTTGTTTTGTTTTCTCTATGGGATGGGATGAAGGAGATGCTGACTAGTTGCCTTCCCTGAAGTATATCAGCTCTAAACTAGGAACGGTTGGCGCATATAACTCTCATTTAGCTTTGCGTGATTATCCGAAACAAAATAAACTGAAGCGGTAAGGAAATGACGGGTCATTAGTGTCTTAAGGAATTGCAACCGAAGCTTTCTATAATTACTTCCCAACAAAGTAAATGTCGTATTTACATAGAGAAGAAAACAAGCTATGGTACATTTATGCGTGTCTGAATTTCTCTTGTGTCATTCCACTGTGTGGGACTCACTCGCAATGAGGTCATGTATACATGCAGCCTTTGTTAATAACTTCAACGTAGTATTTTTCCCCTCACGACTTTACCACAAAACTGAGTTTAAGTAGATTTACAGAAACACTGTGCATAATTTATAATCACCAAGAAAGTGTATAATTATAAAACACATTTTCTCGGAATATCACATAAAATTCCTGG
>NW_013666070.1:132417-133844 GCF_000517525.1 Limulus polyphemus | reverse complement strand
AGATTGTGAGTCGAGCGCCTTATCCACCTGGCCATGCCGGGCTCCGAATAGATAATTCGGTGTAATGATTTAGAATGAAATGAATGAAGTAATACACAAAATCAATGATATCCAGCGACTAAAATAATAAATGTTTTATGTGCATGACATATGTTATTTTCAGTTATGAACTGTTTTAGACAAATTTTGTCGAACCCGCGACCCTCAGATTGTGAGTCGAGCACCTTATCCACCTGGCCATATCGGGCTCCGAATAGATAATTCGGTGTAATGATTTAGAATGAAATGAATGAAGTAATACACAAAATCAATGATATCCAGCGACTAAAATAATAAATGTTTTATGTGCATGACATATGTTATTTTCAGTTATGAACTGTTTTAGACAAATTTTGTTCGAAGCACTACAAAATCATAAAATATGACTTTTTTAACATCTATTTTGTGTTATACTATATCACGTCACAAGACTGAGTGAAATAATTTAAGGCACGTTTCACCATGATTTTTTGATGTATGATTCGATCCATAGAATATTACGAGAAATAGGCACTAAATATGAAGATAAATTGTTAGGATACTAAGCTGTATTAAAACCATTTAGTCTTTACTAAAAACCATGCTTTTGATTTCTTCACTCATTAGTTGGTACACATCGGGTACTAAAACTACTTATTTTACGCCGTTACTCCTTACTCTGTCAAGAAAATTGGATCCTCGTGAAAATTATTGCAAGTCATTTTACTGATGTTCACAATAACGACCCATATACAAAATAAAAACTAAAAGTGAAATACAAAATTCATTGAAAAAAAAAACACGCTAAACCCAGCACTTTGGAAGCATATTTAATATTTTTTCTCCTCTGTTGCTAAACATTTCTGACGAAAAGTCATTCTTCAAAATGCTTTTTTCGAAATTAGTTATTATTTTTTAGCTAAATGCAAGGTCTGTCGACGTTGGATTTTGTTCATTTTGTAATCCTCTGTATAAGTATGTGTATATAGATGTGCATATGAATTTTTAGTTTTCACAGATAATGAACAGAAAAAAAAACGAAAACTTTCTAATAAAAGTTATTTAACATTTGCTGTCTTAGGGTACATTCAAATTCTAGTGAAGCCTAATTTTATATTAGTTAATAATGCTTGCACCCGCAAAGAATTTCTTTAGATATCAACCAATATCAATGAATAATCTGTTTTAAAGTTCTATGTATAAAATGTAAGAGATATACAGGCAACATTTGTTATATATGTTTATACAGTTGATTATTATATAACTGTAAAATGATTTATTAGTCTTATTGATAAGCAATTTCTGACTAAACGGTTTGTTTGTTTATAATAAAGCACAAAGCTGCACAATGGGCTATCTGTGCTCTGCCCCCCACGGGTATCGAAACCTGGTTTCTAGCGTTGTAAGTC
>NW_013666070.1:123825-131947 GCF_000517525.1 Limulus polyphemus | reverse complement strand
AAGTCGTCGAATGCATTGGTAAGTTTAGAGTTCATGTACGCAGTAGTACTTCTCTATGGACGTTTGCCAGCACCTCCTCTGCCAAAGCTTCTCTAACCCTTTCTTACCTCTAATTTTTGAGCAACTGGTGTGCCATAGAGATTTTATCCACACCCGCGACACTTGCAACACATCGGGATTTTGCTACTTTACGTTTGCAGGTTAGCCTTGGATTCGACCTCGTTTTCATTCATTTCGACAAGAACAAACACTCAGAAATTCGGGATCGTTGTCTCAGCAGTTCCTCACAGGTTTCTTAAAAATGTCGAGTAAAATGAGCGTTCCAAAGATAATTTGCAAGAACAATACCAAGACCATTGTTTGAATTGAGATAAAAAAAAATCACTCAACTCTTCGGACTAAAAACAATTATAAGTTTTTTGGATGCTATCCAATTATAGATCGGCATACAACACCGGACTCCTCATAAAATAATAAATTCTTCTGCAGATTTTTCAAAGAGAAAAAAAAAGGTTAAATGTCAGATATAGTTCAACAATGGATTTCTCATAAAGTAATACATATTTCTGTAAGTTTTCAACAACAAAAAAAGACTATAATACCGGAAATGGTTCCCACAAAGTGCCCTTCAATTTCTACTGCGGTGGAGTCAGAGACTGCATGCTAACATAGCAAGCAATATCTATCAATTTTTCCGTCTATATCTGGCAAGAAAACTCATTAAGTTAAGGACAAATATGTTTAATTTTAGTTAAAATGTTCTGATAATTAGGTTTTGTTCACTCTCCCCCTTCTCTACCTAGGGATGAATAAACATTAAGCCTTTTTTTTATTTCTGCTGCATATGTTTGAAAATATTTTATGTTTTGTTTTAGTATTTCGCAAACACAATCGGCTAATATCTATTATGATGTCCACAGACTTTCTAAATATTGAAATCAACGTAATAAGCAGAGAATACAATGAACCTACAAATCATAGATTAGAATACCACGTGTAATATAATAATTTAATAATAAAGGAAAAAAAAACTCATGTTCTTACCCGAACTGTCTCTGCTGGTGTTATAGGAGACTCCTGACCTTTTTTGAGATCTACGTGAAAATCTTCCGAAGTCGTATGGATCCATTTGGCAGTTGTATGAGTAACGTCTGGTGGACCTATTTGGAAATTATAATTACCCAGAGGTATATCTTGTTTTATATAATTTTCATAACATAATGTGAGGAAATAGTTATGATATTTATTCTGCATAGAAAGTTCAATTGTTCCCACGGTGGGACAGCGGTAAGTCTTCGGATTTACAACGCTAAAATCAGGGGTTCGATTCCCCTCGGTGGACACAGCAGAGAGCTCAATGTGGCTTTGCTATAAACAAAACACATACACACAAAGTTAAATTACTCTAATTATTTGATAAAAAATGACACTTAAGTACATCATTATAGGAAAGTGCTATAAAATTACGTTTTACGTTTCTAATATCTCGGTAAGTAATATTAAGCTTAAGGATTTATAGCGTTAAAATTCATGACTAAAGCTCTGAAAGGGTATATAACAGATTGTTTAGTGTGCATTCTTGTGATTAACAACAAATATATTGAATCTAATACGAATTACATTTTATAACATACAAGTTTACATCATAGAAGATATTTAAACGGAACGATAAAAAGATCATTTACAACAAGTTTTACTCTTAAATAATAAATACAAATTATGTGTAAAACATTCTGCTGAATGTGTATCTTTTCACCAGAGTTATCGTCAAGTGTACCGTTTTCAGATCTAGTAGCTTGTGTGCCTTCACATTGATTTATATTTACGATTACTGTTGATTCTCTCGGCTTTATGTAGTAATATACCATAAAAAATAACGTTTACCTAAATTTTAGGCTGATTAACTATGTGTTTTCCTAGAGGCACAAATAAGTACGAATCGTAGCGTGTGAACGTAATGTTAAAGTCAGTTTTCAACTGCCTTTAATTTGTATGTCTGCCTGTTCGTTGTTAAGTACAAAGCTACAGAATGTGCTATATGTGCTGTGATCACCACGAGTATCGAAATTCGCTTTTTAACGATGTGAGCTCTTGGACTTACTACTGAGCGACTGGAGGGTTGGTCTTTATCAAATATTAACATAGGTAGATTGCAAATCCAACAAGTAATAAAAGTTAAATTTTAAAACAATGCGAAAGAGCATTTCTGTAGTTTGTTCTGTGCAATAGATAAAGAGACGAAAAGTTTTCTAATAACTACCCACAAAAATTCCTAATCTTTGTTTTAATTGCTAACCAAACATTTGCCAACTTGCTTTTAGTTTTATACCATTCACTTTCATATTGCATCACATTAAATATAAACTACAATTGGTTGAAATTACCCATTTTCTATGTGAAGCACAAGGGGTACTGGAGTAATAAGTGAGACTAATTGAAACACTGTTTGTATTTTTGATTCATATTTTTGATGTCACAAAGTCATAAACTCACAAGTAATTAAATGCATACATAATTTACATAGATATATTTACAAGGCGGACATGGTCCACTTAAACCAAATCGGCAATTTTATAGTTAATAAAATCGTTTTTGAAAAAAAAATTATGTGCTGAATAAACTCACCAGAAAAATCTCTCTTAGTGGAAATAAGATCAAGAAGCTGCACGTCGTGCTTCGGTGATTCTTCATCAGTAAAAGAACTAACTTGGTCCCTGAATAAATAAATATACATGTATTGTTTTAGAAGTAAGAGAACTAACCTGGTCCCTGAATATATATATATATATGTATTGTTTTAGAAGTAAGAGAATTAACCTGGTCCCTGAATATATATATATATGTATTGTTTTAGAAGTAAGAGAACTAACTTGCTCCCTGAATAAATAAATATACGTGTATTGTTTTAGAAGTAAGAGAACTAACCTGGTCCCTGAATATATATATACATGTATTGTTTTACAAGTAAGAGAACTAACTTGCTCCCTGAATATATATATATTGTTTTAGAAGTTCTGAACATGTATTCTAACAGTCGTGAGATCAAAATGTAATTGATATGAATTCGTATGTTCACCTATCTCTGACTTTTTTGTAATGAAATATTGTTTCACAATAACTAAAATATCAACCTACATGTAAATCCAAAACTGATAGTCATTCTTAAACTTTTCACAATATCTGAAACAGCTATAGTTTTCTCCTATTTACTTATCTTCTAATTACAGATCCATACAATCTATATTTAATCAACCAGAAAATAGAAACTTGTTTTTCATCAACTATGTTTCCGGGCTTTTAGTTTCACTTGTGTTATGTTTTGTTTCGTTTTTCTGTAAGTGTAACAGAGAATCTTGTAGTGTTACTTAAAATACGTTCTGCGTTAATGATGAATAATAATACCCTTGGATCGGGGAATGCTGGCTAGCTCCAGAAGTAAAACGACACTTTGAAGGAAAATGACGTCCAATTACCCAAATTAAGCTCCATAGCATATTTCTCATTTCCCATACGTCATAGGTTTATCGCTAGTTTTGAACCACAAGTAACGATTACAGAATGATGAACGACTTATCTCACATGAAATCGTCGCTCTATGTCATTTCAGAAAATCTTATATCACTTTCCTTAGACATTAGGCCTTTCATCACTTTCCTTACACATTAGGCCTTTCAGAAATTTCCTGCCAGTTAATTTTCTTTCATTGAACGATTTTATATTTTTACAGCAGCAAGTGAATTATTTAAAAGTTTAGGACAGACAAGAATTTTATGACCTTCTTAGAACTTACACAACCAAAGCAAATTTCAAGTTAAATGAAAAGTACATTGTAAATTTCTAAATTAGTTTGTATCATTTTCTAAAATAGATACATAATTTCTCATACTAAAATCTCATTAATGTTTATGAAATACTTACTTTTCGTCTCGGCCATTTTGTATAACTTGATCTATACATATAAAAAAAAAGGTGCTTTTAATAAACATTAGTGTATAATATATTATTTTTAATATTATAATGTATTTATTGAACGAATTCTGTGCACATTATAAACATTTACTGTTGTTAAGAGGAGAGGAAATCCAGCATATACTTTAAATAAAAGTCCAGAGATACAGATTTCGAGTGGATTGTTTATCTTTATTTAACTTAATTACAACGTTTCGACCACACGTGTGGCCATCATTAGGAAACTGTCGTATATTGTATTACGTGATGATGGCCACTCGAGTGGTCGAAACTTTGTAATTAAGTTAAACAAAAATAAAAATAACCAATACACTCAAAAGCTATATCTCTGGGCTTTTATTTATTGTTTTTTTTCTGAAAGTTTAAAATTATTTAATAAAATGAGCAAAAATATTAAAGGTACGTCTTTACTCAGACACTGTATGAATTAATGAGATTAGTGTATTACCTATGAAAATTTAAATGAAATTAAGTACAAATAGTTGGAAGTTTCGAATTAATATACTAGTATATTTCTATAAATTTATTTTTTAAATATGTCTACATCTAATAACAATGAAATATTATTCGCAGAACAGTTAACAAGATTATATATATGAATTTTGTGATGTTTATAAATTGGAAGTTTCTAATAAACAATTAGTGTCCATAAGTCAGAAATATTATTTATAACTAGCCGTAGTACCAGTCCCCTGGACGGAAGTTGTGTAAATTCATGATTAATGAAAGTTACCTAAGAACATGAAAAGTTGCTTCCCTTATATGTAATTGTAAAAAAACGCCCATAAAAACCGCAAAAGGCAAAACTAAAAATTTATATGTACTCCTGCATGGACTTAATTAACCTCCATACCAATTTTGGTGACGCTCCATCCACATCCTGAGAAGTGGTTACATGGACATCAACAGAGAGTACTATTATGTTTATATAGATATACACCACAGCATATTTTACAAAATGGAAGTGATGTACAGAAAACGTGCTTGATATTGCTATTAAAAAGTATTACCATAAAATAATATACAATCAAAACAAAATACAAAACTCTTCCATTGGCATCTGCAACTTTCGTTCAAGTTTGTATTGGGAGGATTAAGTGGTAGGTGATTCAGAGAATCAAAACCTATCTAAAAGACAGAAAACTGATGACATTTTGTTAAATACATTTCAATGATATATTCATAAAATTTTGACATATTGCATAAACGAACTAAAATAACAGAGCAAATTTCAAGATCTGGTAATAGTTCCAGAATTAATTTGATTCTAACCGAGAAACAACGATCCAAAAGAACCATATTTGGTTAATAAAATACTATAAGGCTAAATGAAACACTACAATACATCAATTGGTGAAATGGATAAACTTAAAAGTTATCCTCGATCTGTAGGATAACCTAATACAGAGGATTAACCTCATATTATAAAACAAAAATTGTATATGATAATACAGGAGTACCAACGCAGATACGTGATCTGGCATTAGGGGCGACAAAGCCTATCATTAATACCTGGTATGTTTCAATTAAAAAATAATTAAAAACCATGATTCAAGAAGTACTGCTACCGATGAGCTACGTCAGAGCTACCACCGATAGACTCGTGGCTGGAAGGTTATGCCAGTGCTGCCACTGATAGACTGACGACTGGAAGGCTACGTCACAACCCTTTGCGAATACTCGTATGGCTAGATTGTTAAAGAAATGTTGTGATATGAAAACCTTGGTCAATATTTTCCAGGGAACAACTCGTAAAACAGAGCGATTAGGAAATTAAAAGGCTCTGAAACAAAACACAAAGCATTTCAGAGCAAAACCTGCAACTGCAAAGTAAAGTTTATGGTTGCAAAAGAGGAGTTTTTGACCCAGAAACACCATTGTTATAAAGCTGGGTGTGTTTCAGATCATAAACAAGTATTTCAGTTTTTAAAGCCTCATAAGCGCAATTTCGAGTCTGAAGACACAAATCGAAACCAAAGGCTATTTTTTTATGAGAATGATGAACAAAGAAACTGGAATCACTGCAATTCCATTTTACCACATACTTGTCAAATCAACCAATGCAGTTCCAATGAACTGGAATCACTGCAATTCCATTCGACCACATATTTGTCAAATCAACCAATGCAATTCCAATGAACTGGATTCACTGCAATTCCATTTGACCACATATTTGTCAAATCAACCAATGCAGTTCCAATGAACTGGATTCACTGCAATTCCATTTGACCACATATTTGTCAAATCAACCAATGCAGTTCCAATGAACTGGATTCACTGCAATTCCATTCGACCACATACTTGTCAAATCAACCAATGCAGTTTCAATGAACTGGAATCACTGCAATTCCACTCGACCACATATTTGTCAAATCAACCAATGCAGTTCCAATGAACTTTTCTCCTTTTGGTATGCTTAATCACGGTCTTAGAAGCTGAAAATCACGTGCAGTGAAAGGTTGGGCAAGATATGTGTTCATTCTTTGGAGAAGCTTGTTAGAACGGAAATTGAGGTGTCGATTAATGGCGCATAATCATGGTCACGAGACACAGCACAAGAAACGATGAAGAAAATAGTATTAAGGGCAGTAGGTGGTCTAGCAAATATTCTTGTAAAGTGCTATTAACCCTAAATCAGTAACAAACAAAACATAGAAACCAATTAATAACTTAGCCAAGAAATTGCACCTGCTCAAATCATATGACGACATTCTGGTTTTCATGAAATATATCAATGTGTTAGGCTTCAAAACATCAGTGTGAAACATTTTACAGTTTCTTAAGTATTCGTTAGTTTCTTTACATTTGATAGAACCTGAAAAGTAATCTGTATCTAATTATTTTATTTGACCCAATTATAGAGGAAAGCCGTTAATAACGGAGTCAATTAAACATCTATTATATAAATACAGATTAGGGATTGTAAAAACTACTAGTCATTGTCTTCTACATGTGTTGCGTTTTATAACATACGCTTTCAATTATTTATAAGGGGGATATCTTTGCAGTAAGTTTTATCATAGAAATTGGTCTCAAGTTTGAAATATAGCATAAAGGGACTTCGCAATGAGATTTAAATCTTATTATAAGGTTTTTCCTTCGTTCATGTCGTGCCATATATACAGAAAGTCAATACACATTGTAAAGATAAATACATATGAGCAGGAGTCAGGCTACTGCTTATACAACGTTATTCTTTATTTCATGACTGTGGGTATACTTTCGGTTAAGTGCCCAGTATTTGTTCAAAGAAAATGGGAGGAAAATATTGATCAACAAAGATAACTTTCCTTAGCAACGGTGTTACCTGGAAGTATTTCTGCTATGCCATTTTAAGTTGCATGGTTGCGTGATTTTAGTTTACATATGTTCATCTTAATTTTCTAAAAGCTGCTACAAAACCCTGAATGGGATTCCTTCACCTGGCGGTAAAAGTAAAGCTTAATGTGTAATAAACTTCGTGTGAATATGTTTCTCCTTATTTAGTTAAATAAGACTACTTCTGTGGCACAATGCTTGCGTGATATCATTTTAGTAAAATGCCCACCTTGCAACTAAAGAAAAAATGAGAAGTTCTTTTTTGACTATAACTCAACAAATCTGACCAAAAAGTAACATAAAAAGACCTATCGTTAACAAGTTTTCAGAAGAAGAGATAGAGCATGAATTAACAATGATATAAGTGTGCAGAATTGATTTTGTCCAGGCTCATACTCAGTATATAAAACCTATTTTGTACGTGAAAGGTGTTAAATCTTTAAGTGTAACACAATGGTGATCGTCATAACGAACTATATAATTTGATTTAAATTTGTGATCGGGAGTGACCTAAGGGTTAACGTGCCCGGACTATAAATCGAAAAATCCATTACCGCAAAAATTCCTTCAGCACTTTGTAACCCTTGGTTTGTTA
Organism: Limulus polyphemus; assembly: GCF_000517525.1. Classification (NCBI taxonomy): domain Eukaryota; kingdom Metazoa; phylum Arthropoda; class Merostomata; order Xiphosura; family Limulidae; genus Limulus; species Limulus polyphemus. The sequence goes on along the minus strand of NW_013666070.1, from coordinate 124,065 downwards.
CATTAGTGGCAATCAAATCTCACTATTCATTTAGATTAGCTCAATAGTTGGCGATAAATGTTGTTGAGTACTAGCTACCTTCATTGTGGTCTATCAGTTCAAAATTATACACGGCTAAACGTAAATAGACGATGTGTAGATTTTAGCGAAAACCTAAACGAACATACATAAATCTAAATTCGATGACGAGGAACCCACTTTGAGACTAATAATAGCTGGAGACGGCTTGAATGGGTAATG
>NW_013666070.1:121551-123784 GCF_000517525.1 Limulus polyphemus | reverse complement strand
GTCATCATCAGGTACCTGCCATTATTATACTATAAATCTAAGTTCTTCAAACATTCGCATTAATTAATTAAGATTATTGTTGAGGAGAAGGAGTAGGGAAAGAAAATGAGAACAGGTAGGATTCCAATCTGTAGTCCTATTTAATGGACTGATACTTTAACTAACTAAACTATAAGTTAACGTCACAATTCTCAGTTTGTTTATTTGTTTTGAACGGGCCCCACAATTCTCAGATCTCTTTCCATTTGTTATTGTATTTAGTAAATTTAAAATAAGTTCATTTGGTAATAAAATAATTGAATTGTATTAAATGTTTTATTAATTATAATCAGTAATATCACCCTTTTAAAACTAAGAGCCGAACTTGGCCTGGTAAATAATTAACGTGTGAAGCTAGGGGATAAAAGCATCCAGGGTTCGAAGCATAATGTCGTTGAACAAACTCCACACTTTCACCTTTGGGTCTGTTATAAAAGTGACAGTCAACCTTAATATTCAGGTGCTTTCTCTTTGGTCAGTAGTTCAATATAAGAAATCCTAGGAGGGTCTCTGATGTGGCCGTTATCTCAAGATTTCAAAAGATGTCGATCAGGCTGAAATTTCCAAATATTAACAGTATTTTCAATTTCTATGCATGAATATATATAATTCAACATTATTCAATATGTTTCCTTCATGTGTTGGTTCATATATTTCAATATGGGTGAAAAAACAGAGGATAAAAATGCGTTTCACTTACCTCGACATGAATGTCGTCTAGAACGTAGTTTTCTCAAAACGAGAATCAGCAGTAACAATACAATCACAACAAGAAGGATTCCAAGTATAATTCCCAGAATATTAACAAATCTAAAACCTTCGGTATAATCACCTAGGGTAGAAATGAAACATGTACAAAAAGCATGAGCACATTTTCTACAGAAAAAAAAGACATTTTATTAATATTGTTAATTTTATCTCCTGTTAATAAAGAAAGCTTTCTATTTATTCTCTAGGACATATTAACAATCTTAATAAGTGTCTCAAAATCCCCTCAAATTAACATTACTATCACAATACATCAAAATATTATAGACTGCATAACGTCCATTATACAAGAATAACATTACTTTTCTAAAAGTGCAGTGTGTGCTTGAACGTAATCCTTTAATTCACGATTCGTTTCCTTTGAAAAACATTTTAAAGGAGATTTCATTTATTAATTGTTAGTTTATTTAATATAATCCTTAGTTCACTGTGGTCTGTCAGGCTGCCACTTTAACATCAATGTAAAACAAACGTAATACAGTTTCAGTTTGCAATACCAAGCTATACTTTTGATCGTGCTGTAAAGATCTCAGTATATTTATACAGAGCATCTTTAAAGAAGGTTTTCAAGCACACATTGTAGTTATTGATACTGAGAACAACTGAATAACCATGAACAAGATGTGATGTTGAAATTTCTCCTGGATAAAAAAAAACAAATGCATCATCAAAGAATTTTTATCATACCTACTACCGATTTTGTTACGGACAAGTATGAAAAACTAGGTCAATCACACAACAGAATGTAGCATTGTCTCTTAAACACCGAAGGTTGAAAACCGTTTTCTATAAATTGAAGAAAGTGTATACGGCGAGGCTAGAATACCAAAAGTCCGTATTTCAATATATTCCATATACCAAGTAATAACAATTTAGGTTTCTTTTCTAAAAACAAATCCATTTATTTTATAATTTTCTGATTTTTTGTTACCAGTATTAACGTGTACGTTTCAGGATATAAATACAAACTGTTTAACATTCTGCTGTGTTGAATAAACAAAATATTTTATGACAGTGTTATTAAATATTTTCATACTGAACAAATTATTTCTTACTTAGATGTAGTGTGTTTTGTGTATCTATAGAACAGTAATTCCAAATTTAGTAGATGAAACCTCTGCCCGTACATTTGTTTCGTTGTGGTCCTTAAGAGGTTAAACCTCAATTTTTATATTGTGTGATTAAACAATATAAATTGTGTTAGTTCTGGAGAGAAGCAGGCCTTTCGTGGTTAATATTGTCGGAGGTATTCCTTGTTGCAAAAGTAATGTTAATAAATCGTAGTATTTGTTTGAAATATTATTATTATGAAATATTAGGAAGTCTCATCTCGGTATATTTTCTAATAGTGTTGCTCTCTGGTGGTCTATATATGAATCTTGTGAAAAAAAAACGTATTTTTAATAATTTTATCCTTCATACTCCC
>NW_013666070.1:118180-120740 GCF_000517525.1 Limulus polyphemus | reverse complement strand
GTTGGCGGTGGGTGGTTATGACTAGCTCTAGTCTTACACTGCTAAATTAGGGGCGGCTAGCGCAGATAGCCCTCGTGTAGCTTTGCGCGAAATTCAAAACAACCAACCCATACAACCTCTATTGTGTAGAAATTAAACGGTCTCAAGTCCTTACGTTAAAATTGGGTAGAGTGGTATTCCTTATTTATAAAACTAATCCAGATAAAAGAGTTTCGCAAGAGGTAGAGTCGTTATAAGCCCACGATATATAATTCTCGCTATTATACTGTGGATAAAGTGGAATCAGATAAAGAAAATATAAGAACAAAATAACACCAAATAAAAAGTTTAGTTTTTAATAGTTGTTATCCGATCAAACATCCTGCATAATTTCTAAACGGAAGGGATATATATATATATATTTATCGTTCATTTATAACTATTAGCAGAATAACAACTTCAATACAAAGCCGTTGCATGTTGTTCTGACACAGTGCTCGAGCGCACTTCTTATACAGCCGTATTTACGACTTTCGATAGGAAACATAGATAAGTTATATATCTTTATTCCAGAGTGGATTAGTATGCAAACATACTGGTGTTGATGTTTCTCCTAGATTCTTGCTAATATATAAAAGGCAGACAAAGCTGCCAGCTGTATACCTAAGGCATTAGGTCCTACAAAAAACGATTAATAGAACATTAAGTGTATTACTGATGTAGAATTTGAGCTCTGATCATAATTATTCGTTAAACATCTCTACAATTTTACTCTATAACGAATGTATGTTTTGAAACTGGTACCTATTCAAAATGTTTATTATATGTATATACGGCTTTATTAACCCATATTCTATAACGATTGTATGTTTTCAAAGTGGTACCTACTCAAAATGTTTATTATATGTATATACGGCTTTATTAACCATATTCTATTACGAATGTATGTTTTCAAAGTGGTACCTACTCAAAATGTTTATTATATGCCCATACGGCTTTATTAACCCATATTCTATAACGAATGAATGTTTTCAAAGTGGTACCTACTCAAAATGTTTATTATATGTATATACGGCTTTATTAAACCATATTCTATTACGAATGTATGTTTTCAAAGTGGTACCAACTCAAAATGTTTAATATATGCCCATAAGGCTTAACTAACCCATTGACTGCCAATTCTCCGTATAGCTTACGATCCGCCTCCGGCAGTTGAATGCTAGTGTATAGCATACGGTATACGGCTTGCAAAAATTCCACGTGCTTTTAGAGCAGCCATAGTCAGTGGGTTAAAAATATTATCAACATGAACCTAACAAAAGTAAGTTCGTTTTATATAAATGAGAACTAAAACGTAACTAATATCCTAATGAAGCAATTCAAGATAGAAATTGTGATAAGATATACATAAATTTATCAATAATTACTCAAGAAAACTAAAATCTGTAATGATTAATATTCATTGAATCATTGTTATGAAGTTAGGTGTAAGGAGCATCGGTTGAAGATGAGAGAGGTGAGAAATCGGTAGGCCTTTATTCAGTCCCTAAGGAATAAAGCATTTTAATACTCTTAGTCATTAGAAAATTATTTGAGTGAGCAGTATGGATACCCTATGGTTATGAAAGGTTATGCTACAATATACAGGAAATACGTGCAAGGTCAGAAACAAATAGACTGGTTCGGAATGGGTTTAAGAAGATAAAATAAGGAAAGGATTTCAACAGAAAGAAAAGAAGAAGAAAACCGGAAGGTGTGTGTGTGAGAGAGAGAGAATAAACCAAAAGAATCAAACGAAGAAAGCAATGTGCTGCAAGTTAGAAAAAAAAACAACAACCTTGTTTTAAATTTATGGTTTATTGATCACCAGTAATGAACAGCCATCAGTTTTGTTTACATTATTATAGTCAATCTGGATAGGAATAAGTACAACCTATATAAAATTAATGGGTAAGAGAGGAATCCTAATTGGAAGTACAGCACGACTGTAATGTATTTGAAGCAGTATACATCTAAAAACTAAATTATATATAAAAAACACTAAAATAAACAAATGACTATTAGCTTCGTAAACGGAGGTTTATGCCTACGCTCTGTCACTGATAGAAAATCCTGAGGTCACAATAAGAAAATATCTATCCCCCACACAAAACAGCGAATGACCTGTGAAAATTGAGTTCTTGACCCCATCAATATACCTTTAATCAGTTTGTCATCAAATATTAATATTAATAATTAATTTGTACGTGTAGATGAGGTTTCATCAAAGGCACTTTTTTTCTGATTTGTTTTAACAATAGAGAAATTTGGTTTGTTTTGAATTTTGTGCAAAGCTACACGAGGGCTACCTGCGCTAACCGTCCCTAATTTAGCAGGGAAAGACTAGAGGGAAGGTAGTTAAGTCATCACCACCCGCCGCCAACTCTTGGGGTACTCTTTTACCCAAATAGTGGGATTGACCATTACTTTATAACTCCCTCACGGCTGAAAGGAGAAGTATGTTTGTTAGGATAGGTTTTCAAACCTACGACCCTCAGATTGCGAGTCCAGTGCCTTAACCACCTGGCCATGCCGGGCCAAT
>NW_013666070.1:115884-117646 GCF_000517525.1 Limulus polyphemus | reverse complement strand
CGGCTGAATGGGCGAGCGTGTTTTGGTGTGACAGAGATTCGAACCCGCGACCCTCAGATTGCGAGTCCAGTGCCTTAACCACCTGGCCATGCCGGGCCAATAAAGAGGTAGAAGCAGATTTACAACACTGAAATATCTATTTTTTACTAAAGCTATAAGGACTATTTTTGTTCGTTTTGGGTCTAACATAACTTCACAGCAGATTAGAGTTATAATTATACTTATTTTGTTTCATACGATGCTGAGCAAGAATCGTAAAAAACTGATGTCTTCGAACAATATGACATTATATTACTCATGTCTTTCTGTGTGTCATTATTAGTATTATATTTGTGTCGAAGGCTAAAATATTCGCACAAATATTGTACAAAAAATGTTGTTACTTCAAACATTCATGACGTTTAGAGAAGGTACAAACCAACTTAAGTGCTGTATAAACCAATTACCATTAAATCATGGTGATTTACAACGACTTGTATGGACTTAAATATGCCTATTTAAATTATTTCCTCATTATTCAAATATCTTAGCTTTGGTTTTTGATCCCTGATGCTCTTGTAATTATTATATTAGGTTTTGCATTTTTCAAAATATAGGAAAATTAGCGCAATAGAAATGCCCATACTCGAGTCGAGTTTCATATTATAGCGTTGAATTCACGAATCATGTTAGAAATAAGGAAAATAACTATGTGAATATATATTAACAAAAGTACTGAAATATCACACCTCAATGAGGGTAAACATCATGTGTTACTTCTAGGACGGTATTTTAATAGTTGTTGTTGTTTGTTTGTTTGTTATTAAGCACAAAGCTACACAAAGGGCTATCTTTGCTCTGCCAACCATGGGTATCGAAACCCGGTTTCTAGCAGCATAAGTCCGTAGACTTACCACTGTGCCACTTGGGGTGGTGGCGTATTTAAATTGAAAATTGGCATAATTTCGGCATTAAACCAGTTTCAAAGCTGATACGAACATTTACTACAATGAATGGTAAACGTCCAAGGGAATAGATTACCACTCCACAAACTCAGAAGTTCTAACAGTAATGAGATTCCAGAGTCTGTCTCATAGGTAGCATTCTAAAACATTCCACAGAAGGTAAAGTGAATTAAGTTTGTGGTTCTGAGCTAATCAGTGAAGATTGTAGATGTTATTTACTGCACACATAGCTCTGCATTGCGTGCAATATCATGGTGCACTTTCATGCTGAAAGAATGGCATGGTTTTTCCACCGTAAAAGTCCAACAATACGATAAGACAATCACAAAACAATCGTGGCTTCATTAACGGTTGGTAGTGGATCAAGCTCAAAAAGAGATAAAAAAAAAAAAAAGAGTTCCATCACATATTACTGTGTACGTCAGTATTCACGGTTGTGATTACACCTGTATATCCAAATAAATCTTCCAGGTTGTCACACATACTGACTCGTTTATTTAACACAAACAATCTGTGAAACGCTCCAGCATATATCTGTTTTCGTTCTGTCCTGAAATTCCGAACTTTCTTTGAAGTTCTCATCAACTTATTTAATTACATAAATTATTGTAAATAAGAGTGTTTAGATACTTTACTCAGCTCTTTTCTCGTGGCAGTTCTATTCTATTAGGTACAGTGTGCTGGAAGAACGTTGATACAGAGGTATACATTTGGATAATCTAAAACAAATCTATAAGGATTGTGGGCAAGGAAATCACATCATGTTCCGTATATATATATATATATATATCTGTGCTAGCACTAATGTATTATGTATG
>NW_013666070.1:103418-115049 GCF_000517525.1 Limulus polyphemus | reverse complement strand
GTTTTGTATTTCTAACCAATACGCTGTGTTACAGCTCACCTATGAATGAGCTAAAGGAGTACACAAAACACCTGATAATCTGGTTTTGTATTTCTAACCAATACGCTGTGTTACAGCTCACCTATGAATGAGCTAAAGGAGTACACAAAACACCTGATAATCTGGTTTTGTATTTCTAACCAATACGCTGTGTTACAGCTCACCTATGAATGAGCTAAAGGAGTACACAAAACACCTGATAATCTGGTTTTGTATTTCTAACCAATACGCTGTGTTACAGCTCACCTATGAATGAGCTAAAGGAGTACACAAAACACCTGATAATCTGGTTTTGTATTTCTAACCAATACGCTGTGTTACAGCTCACCTATGAATGAGCTAAAGGAGTAAACAAAACTGTTCTTCGCCTTGAGAGAAAATGCAAAAAGTATAAAGAAATGATTACAAGATGACATTCAATAGCATAATTCAAGATTTTCATTATTTTGTGACCTTGTGTTAAATTTTTCATCAGTATTCAAATACAGGTAATTTGAAATCAAAATGAGTTCAGACACACCTTCGATGATTTTGACCAAAATCATTTCAAACTGAAACCGTAAGTTTAAGCAGTTTCTTAACTTAAATCGATGGGAATTAAAAATAATCTGTTTCCAATTTTTCTTCATTTGAGCATCATGGATGTACCGTTTCATTAGGAATATACTCGGTTTGAAGTAACCCCATTCATTTTTCATTTAGTCTACAACTAAAATGCCATCCTATGAAATAGCATCATACACTTTCATTATGTTCTTTCAGCATCTTTCGATTCCTTGCTCGTATATTTGGAACATACGGTTAAAACAGCTTAATGTTGGAACAAAGGTAACATGCCTTGACAAAACAACATCCGTACTGTACAGAAACACAATAATACATCATAGCTAGAAATTGTGAAATTCAGTGTAATAAGAAACACTACCAAATGGATAAATACATATACTACGGTATTAATCATTATTAAAACCTGTTTGGTGAGAATATAGAAGAAATTTGTCAATTATATATGAAGAATATTAGACATTTTAAGCCACGAATTATCGACATAATAAGAGCTTGAAAATACAAGGATTTTAAGAAAATTTAAAGATGGCCTGACGACTGTAAATAATTAAGACAATATAATGTCATGTGTATGAAATGGTTAATTGTGAAAGGAAATGAATTATAAGTTAGTAAGAATTATGCATTGTGGAATTGGTTATTAATAAAATAGGGAAATATGCATAAATAAATGGTGTATCTTGATATAAGTTAGACAGTTTCAATGCTTTTTTTTTTTATCAAGACGTGTTGAAAGGATATTTATAAAATGTAATAATCGAATTTATAATTAGGCGAAAAGTTATTGTGATAATATATATTTATTCCGGTAAATGTATGGTTACCTCAAGATTTCTGTCCTCATATAAAGTCATGGGCTTACAATGCTAAAAACCGGGTTTCGATACCCGTGGTGGGCAGAGCACAGATAGCCCATTGTGCAGCTTTGTGCTTAACATACAAGAAAGAAAAAACAGAACACGTGTGAAATTTATCTGAAAGGTTTTGACTTTTAAAAAAATCTAAGCTTTCTGAAGTTGTTCATTGATCTTATTTATACTGTCCTAATCTTCGGGTCCCCTGGTTGCACCTCGGAAAATCTGTAAGCTTATAAAGCTAAAGATGGGTTTTGGTACCTGTGATGGGCAGACCACAGGTAGCCCATTTGTAGCTTTGCGCTTAACAACAAACAAACCTAAACTTGGGAAAACATGATACTGTAATCAATGAAGAAAATACTATTAGGCGTGGCTGATATTAGGTAAGCGTTACTCTTACACAAGATTCATACATTTGCTCTAAATGTGGAAGCTTAAAACAACCGATTGCTTACAAGAACAGTGGAAAATATAAGTCATAATTTATTACCATTTTATTTTAGAAAATATAACAACAACTTTATGTTACTGAACTATTCAACTCATTTTAATAATTATTAATTAATATCATAAACCTAATGGTTCTACAAGCGATATTACCTTGTTTGTTAGATACGGAGGGGGCGTCCAGAGTTCTCGCCTGAAGAACCTTCGGTGGACTTCTCCCTCTCACATTGACAGAATAAATAAAAAGTATAAATGATGTACCAGAAGGAAGAGAATGGACTATAAAGAAAGGTGCATCTGATGCAGAAATATTCTTTTGCAGTTCTTTGTTTCTTTTGTTATATACTTCAACCTGAAAATGTTGCGATAATCCCCCGTCTTTGCCAGGAGAGCATCGAACAATGAATGTTTCTCTCGTTTGGTTTATGAGCTGGCAGTTTTTTGGCGCCTCGGGAGGAGCTCCAAGAAAGAACAAGAAAAGTGTTATGTGTGAACATCTTTAACGGATCACTGCTTACATCAAGGAAACAATAAAATAGAAAAGTAGTCATACACATAACTTTTATGTTTCCAGAGGATTTAATATATCCTAAAGAAAAATGTATTTGAACAAATATATACGTTATTTCAGGGCGCCTGAGCGACTCCAATCCATTGATGTTTCAACAGAATAGGTGAGGCTTAATTATCATGTTTTGATATTGAATAATATATATATCATCTACATAAATTTAGTCAACATAGATATTTATAGGTAAAAAAAGAATATTTCAACACTAAAGTAAGTATTAACATTAAAAGGAAGGACTGCGTTAAGAACAACGAGCCCAAACTTGTAAGGAAACGAACATTTTAATTATCCAAACAAGCTTTAATAACTACAAAAAAACGCGTAGTTTGAGTGTAGTTGTTAAAGCTTGTTTTAATGATTTATATGCATGTATATATAGTTTGATACGTGCATAATTTGTTAATACAATACCACATCTTATATTTCTCAGCAATCCTCTTATTTAATTGTTTAACCCGGTGCAAATGAGTAAATGAAAATGTCAAATCAAAATGCAAATGCTCATTAGCTTGTTGGGTTCGTGGTTATTTTGTCGACTTGAAATAAGGGTACAAAACATATGCATGAATACATGTTATACATGTCATAATCATTCATTATCTACAATAATAAAGCTCTAAATGATCTGTGTGAAAAAGGACTGTAAAAATAGTTCGTAACTGCCAATTAATTATTACGAACTGTTCCGAAATTATATAAAAATAAATTATTTAAGACCTTCAACATTCGTACCTTTTAGAAGTTCTTAGAGTAGATATACGTAACCATGTAAATCCCAAATGCGATTCTACCCTAGATTATATGAAAGTTAGGCCAACAGTAAAGAAGAGGGAATCCTCAATAGCCACGGCACTTGAAATTCTTTTCCAGGATTAGAATAAATCAGATCTCAAATCGGTCAAGAGATGATGGAGCTATGAGCTAAAAGTTTGTTTGTGAAAATACAAAATTGAAAAAAACAAAACTCAGAGCCGTTCTATGAGCCGCTATGCCGCGGTTAAAAACGTAATAAGATCTATAATTGCTAATATAATATGATCATATACTAGTTGAAGTAGAAAAGATGATTTTGTAATAAAATAAGTCAGTTCATGCTTTTGGGATTTATGAGCTAGTAACGAGATTCTGTAATTTTTACCTCCTGGAGTGACTACGAACTGACAAGGGTTATTTTGTTCTCCAATTCTGTTCTTCGCCCAACACAGTAGTGTTCCATAATCCATTTCAGACTGTGGTGAAAATAGGGCCATACTAGATGTTTGGTTTTGAGAAAACGTATTTAAAGATAGAACGCCAAAACTATTATTCAGCGACCAACGAAATTGAACTTCAGAGGGTTGTGCAGTAACTTCACATGTTACCCTAATACTAGATCCAATGAGAACCGCATACTCCCGAGAATTTACTTCCTTACACACTGGGTGATCTGAAAATATAATTCGAAGCTCAGCGATTTACCTCCAAGTAAACCATATGGTTGTATGCATACACTTGTAAAGAAAAAAAGTTGTTTAGATTGGAGACAGTGAAATGTCGAAAGTAAAAGACATAGGTACTGAAGTTTTACTCTTCTGAACGAGTGATATTTTTTTACTTATTAATTTTAAAATTATAGAATTACAAAAGTATGTGACTAAAACAACAATTACAACTAAAAAAAAAAGAATACAAATGAAAATATTATTTTAAAAAATAGCACAGATTATTTTTTTCTTGTTACATAATCGATAAGTTTAAACATCAACTGTTATAGAGATGATCTGTTTGATAATGTTGAAACTTGTTAAACTCACAGTTCACTCCCAAAGATATTTCTTCGCTCCAACCTTGTCCCTCCTTATTTGCAGCAACACACTGAAATTTCCCTCTGTGACTTATCTGTACACTTTTAATAGTCAATGATTGCTTTGTGACAATAACCCCTAACCTTCCATCGGAATGTATTGTTGAACCATTAAAAAGCCACCAGACATCAAGTTTTGGCGGGTTAGCGTCAACTTTACAATTTAGTGAAATTTCACTGCCCTCTGTTACATCGTGGAGGTCCGTTAGATTTTGTGGAATAATTTTTACTTGAGGAATGTCTGTGAATCAGAGATAATAGAGGTATAATAATAATAATATATATATATATATATATATATATATAATAGAAATATATAACAAAATTCCTAACCAGATAAAGCTTAAATTTATTTTCCTTTCTTGATTATTAGACACTGTTACAGCTCATGTCTACATACACGTATATGTCATCCAACTAACTTTTTAAGATATCTTAATACACATTTACGACTTTAAATTCATGGACTAATGAGCTTTTAGGTCCCCAAATATTGAATCATCAAAACAGTCAATGTAATAGTTTAGTATGTTATTCTTAACAATTTTTTATGAATTTCCATTTAGAATATCAGCAAGCTTGCTCGTCATTAAAATCTTTCCCAATGTTATCATTTAGAGATATCAACGAATTTCATTTCATTTGACGTTCAAGCTAATTCAACCTAATTTCAATAGTGCACCGAAATGAAGGTTTATTTTGAGATAATCTAATTAAATATTTCAATCCATTCGTGTTATTCATAATTCAAGAAAAGATATTTGATTGTTGATCAGGAGTAAAAGGAAAGACCATTTCATTTTCTAAAAAAGTGAAGTCAGAGTTTTCAGGTATTGTGATGAACAAACCTTATTCACAGTTGATTCAAAATGCCTGAAAATAAGAAATACCAGATAATAGTAATGTTATTCATGGTTTGTTAGAACGTAATTGCTATCAAAAAACCAAAAAAAAATGCAATTTCAGAAAAACATTTCATACTTACTTGCTCAAATTACTGCAAGAAACAGCACAATTTGATAACTGATACACTATGAAATTTACCAAATGAAAAATCTTTCCCACTGTCTCATAGCAAATGATTTTTTGAGTTAGAAAATTTTCTAATTTTCTTACCTACCATAACTGAGGCACATTATTGTGAAATTCTTCAAGATCTTGTTTTTGTCATCTTACTCCTTTTAATGAAGATGGGAACATTGTCAGGGAAATAGTTTTGAACGAAAAAGTTTCGTAAAGAGCGCGAATGGAAGTGATGAGTAAAATTACTCATGCTAGAAAATTTTCATAAAAGTGACCCGAAAAACGGCGCCAACTCGGTAACCCGTGGCCCGATTTTAACGAAACTTGTTTTATTCTATTTCTATTCTCATTCTAATATTCCATTCATATTTCTATTCTATATTTTGCGTGGTTTTTTTGTGGTATTTAATTACAGACAAGCAAACAAACAATCTCAGAGTTTTAGTAGTATATAGATTAATCTATGAGACTTGGGCGTGGTCAAGTACTTCAATCGAAAGGGTTCGATCTCCTGAGTTCAGAACTGAAATTATATCTCAAATCAGTCAATAAATGAAGGAGCAACTGGTTAAAAGTTTGTATTTGAAAAAAACAAACCAATAAAACTCAGAGTCATTCTATGAGCCACTATACTATGGTTAAAAATTATAATGTATTGTGGTATTAATAACTGATTATTTTAGTCATATTTGATACATTTTGAGTAAAGTAAGCGTTCATGCTAGCCTTAAGAAAGAAGAATGAAATTGCCTAATATGGATTGGTTTCTAGGGTAACAATTTATGAAAAAACAGAAAACCCTTACTTACAGTAAACTTCCAAAGTGCGGACGTCAGATACAACACTGTCCTTTAGAAGTGAATTATCTGCTCGACATGATATATTTTTCGCATTATCTTTAGCTTCAGGGATAAATGTGACAGTGCTGACAGTCAGGTTATTATCTGGGGACAAAATATCTGTTACCGACGTTAGTCGATCCACCCCTTTCCACCAGGTGATTTCAGCGGGAGGCCTGGCACCCCATGTTTCGCACACAAGCTCCACCACACGGCCGGCAGAAACGGGTCTACTGGGTGTGATGATTTTGGCATCTAAAGGCTTCACTAGACAGTCAGAAAACAAATATTTTCAGAGTAAACTACTAAGGTGAAGATGAAAGACACATAAAAATTTTAAAATATTGAAATTGATAATGCTTTGAAGAATAATAACATAATTATTTGGGAAATAAAAATATGTCAAGGAATACACTGATATCTATGAAAAATAAAATCATATTAACTTTATTATATCTTTCTTTGAAATTCATTAACAAATAAATATGTGTATTAACTTTTTATGTCCAAATGATGAACTTAAAGTTTTAGTGTAAAAACTTCTAAATATCATACTACGACAAAGCACCTGATGTTGATAAGGATGTTAGCTTATATAATATTAGCAACATGGATATTTAACCACTTATGTTTCAAAGATATGGTGAAGTAACATAGCATGTTAATTTTATTTAAATATGAAACTTTACAGCGAAATCGAAACGACTATAAAGATTTTGTTTTCAATGATAAATTGAAATAGCTTAAATACTTTTATAGAATGGTCGAGTTTTCTAATCCTCATAGTATTTTGGCAAATATAGATACGTGTAAGAAATCACGTTTCTTTGTTCTTTTTTTTTTCTGAGAAAGGACTACTGCATATTTTAAATTTTGAGAATATGTATTGCAATATTGCATAGATAATTCCTGTACAGATTAAATTGTGTGTGTGATGGAATAAGTCGAACTTACTTTGAGGGCAGACATACCAGAATATAGAATATAAAATCACTACTACTAAGTTTTCTAAATGGCCTTTAGGCCTTGAATGAACAGATGTTTAGGGCGCTCGACTCACAATCTGTAAATATAAAGCCTTTAGGCCTTGGATGAACAGGTGGTTAAGGCGTTCGACTCACAATCTGCAAGATATAAATTCGTTGCCGAACATGTTCTCCTTTTCAGCAGTGTCCATTATAATGTTTCGGGTAATTCCATATTCGTTAGTAAAGATTAGTCCAAGTGGATGGTGTAAATTGCATGTAAATTCAACAAACAAACAAGTAGAATCTCATTAAACGACTAATGGGAATGCGATTTAGTTTCGAAATAAAGCTGTAATGTTTAAAGTTATTTTCTGATTTGTGATTTTAATTTATGAAAAATATATTGGCTCTTATGTAGACTTACCAGTGTAAGTAGAAAAAAGTATCCAACGATAGATTAAAAAATATTTTTTTATTTTGTTGTTGTTTTTTCATTTTAAGAGAAAAAACTAAAGTTCATAGAACTCGGATTAAGATAAGTAACAGGCAACATCTGATGTCCAACAGGTGTTAAGCCATTACAAAACATTTCATCAGTTATTAGTGTATAAACTTTCCTTATGAAATTTCTATTATGTTTTAATTGTGCTTAAAACACATTCGCCTTATAACTAGGTATATTTTACATGCACACAAGAGGACCTACCTGAGACATTTACTTCAATATCATGAAAGGGAATTTCTACAAAAGTTTTGATTAACGAGTAAAGATATGTGGTGATTATTAACTTGTATAAAACTTGTGGTCTAATAATGTTTAGTTTATAATGGATGAAATATAAAAACTTGTGTTTCATAGAACAAATGGTGGATGTTTAACAACTTAGCTTCGTAAACTATAATATATTCAATGCATTGATGCATGCACTTTTATAGAAACGCTATAACACAATTTAGGATGCCGTAATTAGTAATCAAGGACATCTTTTCACACATGAAGTAATTTGAATAATTAAGAACGACATATTCTAGCGTAATCAAATCATACATAATTACAACTTGTAAGGTACGATACTTTCACAGCACCCTGTACTTATCTATTCTAACAATGAAAAAAATACATTAAATTAATACAAAACTCAATTTATCTTGAAAGTTTACAATAATTAATTACTAACTTCTGAACAGATATTTTCGGTCCATACAAACCCCTTTTTACGCTCCAGTAAAAAGATGGCAGAAGATTTATTGCAGAAAACTAGCTTTAAACAGTAAATTTAAATTAAATGTCCAAGATAAATATTACTATTATTTTCCAAGGAATGTCTTATTTATTATAAACTAAATCTTGTTTTTGACGTAGTTGTTTTTTTCGTAATTCTTAATCTTTTTATGTTGTTTTTAGTGAATATTTCTTTTCAACATTGTTTTTACCAGAAAAGACTTTTCACAAGGCATTTTATTTATTCAAAAACTAAAAACTCGACCAATTCTCATTTTCTCTTTATCTATTGACATTTCTTAATTATTAAGGTTGTTAGGGGCGCTCGGATCGCAATCTGCGGGTTGCGAATTCGAATACACGTCACCAAACATACTCGCTCTTTCAGCTGTGGGGACGTTAGACTATGACGGTCAATCCCAATATTTGTTGTTAAACGAGTAGCCCAAGAGTTGGCGGTGGTGTTGACTAGCTGCTTTCCCTCTAGTCTATCACTGCAAAATTAGGGAGGACTAGTGCAGATAGTCCTCGAGTAGCTTTGCGCGAAATTCAAGACAAACCAAATTTAATTCTAAACATACATTTAGTTATTAAATTATGAGTAGAAAACCACTTTAGTAAATATCGCATTTTACTGGTGAACCCAAGAGTGGACGGAAACAAAATATGATGTATTGTTGTTTCAAGTGTAAAACAAATACTCACATACCTTATTTAATGACTTGATATAATATATTACACGATACTACCACATCATGCCAGATATAGCAAACAGTACCACATGATGTCAGATACTGCAAACAGTACCACATGATGTCAGATACTGCAAACAGTACCACATGATGTCAGATACTGCAAACAGTACCACATGATACCAAATATTATACGATACTACCACATCATGCCAGATATAGCAAATAGTACCACATGATGCCAAATATTATACGATACTACCACATCATGCCAGATATAGCAAATAGTAGCACATGATGTCAGACACTGCAGACAGTACCACATGATGCCAAATATTATACGATAGTACCACATCATGCCAGATATAGCAAATAGTACCACATGATGTCAGATACTGCAGACAGTACCACATGATGCCAAATATTAAACGATAATATCGCATGATGTCAGATGTGCAGATAGTACCATATGATGTAAGATTTAACAATGTGCTTTTTATTATAGTAATTAAACATTCATTTACAAAAAAAATTCATCTGTTTTATTCAATCATTCTTGAATTTGAAAAAGAGAAATGCAACATTTGGTTCCTGATACTTTATTAAGTTTGTGAAATTTGTAAGTATTAATATAATATCTGGATTTGTCGGGTAACATTCATTATTGAATCATCGGGTGATAACGAAACGAAATACATATTCCAACGAGCTTTGAACATCCTACTAAAAAATTAGTAGCTTATATGATAACCTAAGTTTAATTACAATCAGTAACTGATTTGTAATACCTAGACATTAAAGGCTAATTAATTTTTATCCTACATGACATTTACACTGAAAGACCTACCCGATTTTTTTTTCAAAATAACAAGATAAAATTCGATCAAGAATTTTGAGTGACTGTAAATTAGCTAAAATAAATAATTAGCTCATCTTCCTTCATGAATGCAGACAACGATAACGAATTTTCGAAAGGACTTAAGGTTAAATTACCTATCAACACCCTACTTCTCAAAGGCTGACTCAGAAACTTAATAAAGTCATGCTCTAAGGTAGAATAAAGTATCACCACATAAAACAAAAATGATACAGATTATCATTAATCTTATGTGTCAGAAGACAGAGTTTAGAACTGGTACTATCCTGATACGCTTAACTCTTCAAACTTATTACTCACACAAACATGTACATGCTAAATAACTTCAAATCAATAAATTACATTTATTCACCTATTATTAATAATAAGAAGCCTTCTAAACACGATGGTTGCATCTAAACGCACAGTAACAAGCTTTAGTAAACAACCATTAACAGTAACTGGAAAAGAAGACACAATTTAGAGCATACAAGAAGCAGAAGAAATAAATAATGAATTTGGAATCAAAATAAAGACAGAAGTCCATAAATTCACGAAATGGAAACACCACTATAATACCACGAAATAAAAAAATACTCTCCTCAAATCTTTAAGAAATAAATCACAACAATTCTACCAGCACATAAAGGGAAAGTCATTGTATTCATGTATAAGCAGAAATACTCCATTAAGCTCTATTTTTCAGTTAAAGATGACCACTACATAAGGTCAAGTACAACGAAACTGCTAATAAAAAGAAGGAAATTGATCTGAAGAACTATTAGAACTCAACCAAATGACAGTCTGAAACACTTGATAATACTACCAGCCGAAATGCAGGATAAAAAATACTTGGAACAATTGATAATATTAGCAGCCGAAATGCAGGATAGAAAATGCCAGGAACAGTTGACAATATTAGAGACCCATACGTAGGATAAACAATATCTGGAAACTTAATAATATTAGCAGCCGAAATGCAGGATAACAAAAAACAAGAACGCTTGATAATATTAGCAGATAAAACGCAGGATCAAAATATACCTAGAACGCTTGATAATATTAATAGCCGAAACGCAGGATAGAAAATACCCGGAGCACTTCAAAATATTAGCAGGAGAAATGCAGGATAGAAAACAAACTAGTAATTAGTATTTAGTTATTAGAGAAGTGAATAACACTTAATTAGATTTAGCTTGTGAAATGTAAGAACGATTGATAAAATATAATTAGAATAAGGGTACAAAATATAAGAGTGACTGGTAAAATGAATAACAATATTTAGGTTATAAAACGTAAGAACAACTGATAAATTTTAATGATTAGATTTAGTTTACAAAACCTAAGAACGATTGATAAAATTTAATAATCGGAGTTAGGTTACAAAACGTAAGAACGATTGATAAAATTTAATAATCAGAGTTAGGTTACAAAACGTAAGAACGATTGATAAAATTTAATAATCAGAGTTAGGTTACAAAACGTAAGAACAATTGATAAACTTTAATAATGAGAGTTAGGTTACAAAACGTAAGAACAATTGATAAAATTTAATAATCGGAGTTAGGTTACAAAACGTAAGAACAATTGATAAAATTTAATAATCAGAGTTAGGTTACAAAACGTAAGAACGATTGATAAAATTTAATAATCAGAGTTAGGTTACAAAACGTAAGAACGATTGATAAAATTTAATAATCAGAGTTA
>NW_013666070.1:102429-103397 GCF_000517525.1 Limulus polyphemus | reverse complement strand
ATTTAATAATCAGAGTTAGGTTACAAACGTAAGAACGATTGATAAATTTAATAATCAGAGTTAGGTTACAAAACGTAAGAACAATTGATAAAATTTAATAATCAGATTTAGGTTACAAAACGTAAGAACGATTGATATAATTTAATAATCAGAGTTAGGTTACAAAACGTAAGAACGATTGATAAAATTTAATAATCAGATTTAGGTTACAAAACGTAAGAACGATTGATATAATTTAATAATCAGAGTTAGGTTACAAAACGTAAGAACGATTGATAAAATTTAATAATCAGAATTAGGTTACAAAACGTAAGAACGATTGATATTTTATCGCAACAACCTTAACGTAAGTACTAAAGTTAAACGAAGCATTTAATAAAGAAAGAACATCGCAAATATGAGTAATTGTGTTGATTCATTGAGTAAACATCTTTGTTTTATAATAGGTTTTCAAGATACGGACCTATTATGCTGTAGTGTGATATTTGATGCATAAACGTAATGAAATAAGCGACAACTAGGCAACCAGGATAAAATTCCATAAAGGCATGTGTATTCTTCATGTCTATTCCTTATTAATAAAACTCTTGTCATCGAACATACAGACAGTGTAAATTTATAAATTAAATCTTTAAAGAGAACACTTATGGTTAAAGGAGTTAATTATCAACAGACTTCGAAAACTTCTTTCTACAAAGTGCAGTGATCTCCGATATACTTTATCATTAAGACATTGTACAGAAGTTGAATCCCTTCATGTAGGAATCGAAATTTATTGGAATATATTTGTTTTAAAATAATGATTGTCAATGAGAAAAGATGCAAAACGAGGGTTGGTAGCTAACGTAAATGCATAATATATTTAAAATGTTTACACAAATTTATATGCTAATGTTCATATGAAAACTATAGATATATCATATTTGCAGCCAAAACCCAACATAAATAACATCTGGAACACTTGATAA
>NW_013666070.1:92613-102060 GCF_000517525.1 Limulus polyphemus | reverse complement strand
ATAACATCTGGAACACTTGATAATATTAGCAGCCGAAACGTAGGATAAAAAAAAATTACTTGGAACACTATTATAATTGGAATTTTGTAGTTCAAGTTAGTCCTGAAGAAGGTCTTTGTATAAAAGTCTAAAAGTCGTATCATTATCTTTCAACAGGCAGTTAGTTCTCATATATACTAACAAAGCAGGTTATATTTGTAAACTGTTCATATTTGAGTCTTGGAGACTCTCATCAGATATAACATTCGAGTTAAATATTTGAATGTAAGTACGATGAAAAAAATAACCAAACATTTTTGAAAGGAGCTTCATAAATTTAAAATAAATCAATTCAGGACTTGTCAGATTTGATCGGACATTGGTAGTGGCATTTGAAGAGCTATACAAAACAGAAATTTGAAATCAGATTTCAGAAATTTTCAAAATTTAGCCGCTATTTAGGTCAAAGGAGTTGAGGGTTCCTAGAACTAAACACACTGACTTATATAATAACTGACGTGGACATGTCAGAGATCCAGGTTATATTTGCAAGATTTTCATATTGGGCTTCCTAATAGGGGATCATTGGGGTTTTGGAAAATCTCGGTAAACATAATATTAGAATCGAAGGTTTTAATGCTAATAAAAATGTATTATTCTGCCCTTCTATATATTTCATACTTAAGAAATTCTTATAGTTACCAAAGCTAAACAAATAAATCGACTATTAGTTTTATGGGTTGAACGAAATGTATTAACAAAAGACACACACACTCACATATATATATATGTGTATCTTATTCAGTAACTGATGTGTTTAATGGCTCGTGAAATTACTATCAGGAGTCTCTAGTCACTTAATTTACATAAATATGGTAGCCTTGGACATACTGTGGTAATATATGGTAGACAAGGACTTAACTAAACTTACTACTGAAATAGACTATCTTAAAAGAACGTGACACAGACGTACGCCAATAAATAGAAGAAAACACCGCTAACAGTTTGCTCTACAACAATCCAATATTGAAAAAATGGATCGATCTCTTCTTCTCTCGTCTGATTCGCAGTAAGCGTTTGAAAAATTTTCAGTTCGATAAACATTATTAATCTGCTCTTGCGTGTGAATTAAAATGTCATAAAGCTCCCACTAGCAAGTTATGAAAACAGAAGGATTGTATCACTATAAGATTCATAAAAAAGTAGGTATTCCGAATATTGTTAAACGCCTGTCGACACTTTTATTGGAACATAGCTCAAGTGGGATAAAGAACAAATTTACACACTTCGATTGTACGAATGGTATGACAAAGTAGAATATATTTGTTTACTGTTAACAACAAAAGTGCATAACGAGGTAATCTGTTAAGTCTCATCAGGGATTAAACCATCCATTTTAGTGTTAGAACCCTTCATGCATACTGCTAAGATAAAGCCAATCACATTCTGAGTTAACAACCGGGAAACGAATGAAAACAGAAGTGGTATGTATGTGTAAGCGATTATCTAACAGTCTCATCTATATAAATATAATAGCACTGTCTGTTGTCTGTTATATGTCCCTGTAACTATTTCGCAGTGTGTGTGGATGGATCCTCATCAAAATTGGTATGGAGGTTTATTAGGTCCATGCGGGGGTGTATAAAAAATTTCAGCTTTGAATTTTGGGTTTTGCGGTTTTATGGACTTTTTGCGTTTTTTTACCACTACTTCGCTCCCTGTTGATGTATCTTCACCAAATTTGACATGAAGCTTTTTTTGTGTTCATGCAAAGATACATGCAAACTTGCGGTTTCACACTTTGTATTTTTGCAGTTTTTATGGGCGTGTTTGCGTTTTTTTTTTTACAATTCCATATAAGGGAAGCAGCTTTTCATGTCCTAAGATAACTTTTCATTAATTATGAATTTACATAACTTCCTCCAGGGGACGGGTACTCTAACTAGCATTTTATAAAAATGTTATTTCAATATATCTCAACCGTGCATAGGAAATTAAAGTATTACCACAAAGCAGCTCTACGTACGTCAACGACAAAGTGTTGATTCACCAAGGTGTTTAGTATCTGTAGCGTTTCCGTCAGCTCTATTTGATACATATAAAACGTATTCCCTATTGATAGATACTATTCTAGAATGCCCTAAACTAAGCTAAGACAGAAGTTGTTTAGCTTAGTTTACTACCAGTAACGATGAACATCATATCTCATTAACTTTTACATGATGATAATGGATTCATTTTTATTTTTCACCATCACTAAGGTATAAGGTGTGGATGTTTAACTTGTGAAGTGCCAACTACAAAGGACAGACACTTTTATCAACTATTACCCCTTTAATATATATATATATATATAATTATATATGATTTAAGAGATAAAAATCATACCAAATCGTCTCAAAGATGATCATGTAAAATACTGTTATTACATGAGGTTGAATATTTAGCTAATTATAAAAGACTAAAGAACACAGTTATTTACTTGATATATTTTTATAAGAATTTCATTAATCACCTTGTTCTAATCTACCAGTGACATATTACAGCATCCAAACGTTGTTGGTTTAAACATATGGTTTACTCCAGAAAAAAAAAAAGGATTGAAAATCAATAATGAGCTGAAACATATAATGAAACACTATCAAAGATATCTTTTATAGTTGTGTTATTTACTCAAGTGGGTGTATTGGTTGATTCAGTATATATTTTATATTTTGTAGTTGAAAGTGATTTCCATTATTATTTTTTTCAACTAAACAACGTTGTACATTTTAACAATAAAGTTTGGTAGAAGAAATAAATAGGATGAAAGAATGGTAGGTGCGGTAAAATATCACGTTTATAAATCGTTCCGAAGGAAGAAGACCTATACGTTTAGTACAGGTTCTTTAGTTGTTTTTTTATGCCGAACCTGAGACTTTTACCTTAAATTGATAAACAAAGAAATACAAAATATACAGAAAGCGATGATCTAGGACGTAACTTTACTTAAACATCATGCGTCTTGGTTATAAATCATATCTCTTAAAATCCCTTTTTATAATACATAATACTGACAGCACTATTTGCTGTAGAAGGAAAATATAACGTTTAGTAAGGAGTGTTATGCAACAGTATGTCGTAAAAAAGGAAAAAAAATTACGTTGGGAAATGGAAATGAGGCATTTAATAAAGAATGATGTGGCTCAAAATATTATACATTTTGGCATAGCAGACAAAAATAATTAAAATGTATGTTGGAAAATGAAAATGGGACATATAGTAAAGAGTGCTATAATAAAATATATTGTGTATTTTAGTAACTCAAAAACACAGCTAAATCTAGAATGTTGCAATGTAAAAAGTGAAATGGGACATATAGTAAAGAGTGCTATAATGAAATATATTGTGTATTTTAGTAACTCAAAAACACAGCTAAATCTAGAATGTTGCAATGTAAAAAGTGAAATGGGACATATAGTAAAGAGTGCTATAATAAAATATATTGTGTATTTTAATAACTCAAATACACAGTTAAATCTAGAAAGTTGCAATGTAAAAAGTGAAATGGGACATATAGTAAAGAGTGCTATAACAAAATATATTGTGTATTTTAATAACTCAAATACACAGCTAAATCTAGAAAGTTGAAATGTAAAAAGTGAAATGGGACATATAGTAAAGAGTGCTATAACAAAATATATTGTGTATTTTAGTAACTCAAAAACACAGCTAAAACTAGAAAGTTGCAATGTAAAAAAAAAAGTGAAATGGGATGTTCAATAAAGATTGTTCTAGTTCGGAATATCAGCATATTATTTTTAGCGAAATAGAGAAAGTAGATAAAAATCATGTTTTTGGAGAAAGTATTTGATACTTTTAGCTTCATGAACATCTTTTAAAACTCAGGGGTTAAACAACCCGGTCAGAGACACCAAGGTTCAGGCATCGCCTCCACAGCTGAATGTGCGACGCATATCTAATAGTATAGCGTGATGTCGAACTCCTTAGACCTTCAAATCTGAAGCCTGGTATGCTAACCACTTAGCCATGCCCGGTCTCTTTGGAGATGGCAAATGCGATATTTAATATGGCATTCTGTGTTTCAGATTATTATATTTTGGAGCCAGAGAAAGTACCGTTTATTACTGAAACTTTCGTTATTAAGTGCTTCTTACTTACAATTTACGAAAAGGAATCAATATGTTAGTGTAAGTCATTTAATATGTCTTTCTATGGCTGTATATGAATATTGAGGTTTTCATATTAGTTTTTTTTTAACTTAGAACAAAGCTAATCGAAGGTTGTCTGTGCTAGTCGTTCCTCATTTAACAGTGGTAGACTAAAGGAAAGGCTAGTCAACACCACCCACCGCCAACTCATATATTACCAAGAAATAGTGGGATTAGCCGTCACATTATAACGCGCCTACGGCTGAAAAGACGAACATGTTTGGTAATGGGGATTCAAACCCGCGACCCGCGTGGTGATGGGGATTCGAACTAGCCACTCGCAGATTGCGAATCGAGCGCCCAAACTATAGATAATCATAAGATTATTTAAAATATAACGAAAATGTTTGCGTGGTATTTATCTATTTTTATCAGCTAAAAATGATTTTCCACTATCTATGAAAGAACATAATTATCATTATTTTCACATTAATTAGTTAGATCTCATAAAACAAATTATTTATTTATTGCTATGTAAAAATAATATTTTATCACGTCATATGAGAGTTTTCTCATATATAATTCGTACATTATTTACCATGTGGCTTCTCTCTGAATGCAACAGAAAATGTATGTGCAAGTGCACAGGTAGCTACTGACTTGTTTTGTCCCTTATACAAACTTATGTAGTTCAATCCGTTTATATATATATATATATTGTATATCAGAAAAGATAGTTTCATTCGGAAATCTTCGCAAAGATATACAAGGTCTGTCTACGCTAGCCGTCTTTAATTTCCAGGTAATAGACAAGAGAGTAGGCGGCAGCTAATCAATAGCACCACTCACTGCAAACTCTCAGGCTTTGACTCTTACACTTTTAACACAAAGTGCAAGCGCAATTTTGCGTACCGCACGTGCTTGTTAAGGTTAAGTCTACAAAAACTCTGTGTTCATTGCGCATATTCATTATAAGGGAATATTTTTAGATGACAGCTTAATATGTTTAATGATTAAAATTATGGTATAGCGATGCTGAAATTTGAATGACGAAATTATATACTTCTCCAAAAATACTACACCATATAAATGGAAAACAAAAGTGAATTTTCAACATCCAATGCAAACATAAATCTGAAGAAATAAATTGAAATCTATAACTGCCGAGTACTAAATAGAAAAACACAGGAGCCCAGGCATCATTATCACGTAATATACAAAAATCTGCTTCTCGACTTTCCTCGAATGTCAATACAAAATTCGTGTTTAATGAAAAGTTCCATAGTTAAAAAACAAAATTTAATCAAAACACCACGAGTAATGCTTGTTTGTTTGTTTGTTTTTGAATTTCACGCAAAGCTACACGAGGGCTATCTGCGCTAGCCGTCCCTAATATAGCAGTGTAAGACTAGAGGGAAGGCAGCTAGTCATCCCTACCCACCGCCAACTCTTGGGCTACGCTTTTACCAACGAATAGTGGGATTGACCGTCACATTATAACGCCCCCACGGCTGAAAGGGCGAGCATGTTTGGTGGGACGGGGATTCGAACCCGTGACCCGCAGATTGCGAGTCGAGTGCCCTAACCACCTGGCCATGCCGGGCCTACGAGTAATGCACTTCATGAAATAAGAATAATTACTTTATTTCAAATAGGAATCTCGCTTGATAAATATGGAGTATGAAACGTTCAAAGAATGACAAAATAAACAATCGAATTTCATATGGGTTCAAATTGTTATTATTATGTTTGTTACTTATAAATTTCTGGATTGGTCCTTTTTTTGTTTTTGCTTGTTAAGAATCAATATACAAATACATTTTAATTTCCTACAAAACTATGATTGTGTATTTTTTTCATGTTTTTTTGTAATCTAAGGATGTAGAAAACTTTATTAAATGTATTTCATTATGTAGAATGTTTAGTACGTTATACTAAAACGATACTGGAGCATCACCAAAACGTAAGAGTCAATGTAGTCCCATATAGTCATGCTCAATCCGATTAATGTGCACATGCAGGCGTTCCATAATCTATTTAGAGTACGATGGTTTTCCATCACCCATTTCAACAATCTGATTGCACAAATATTTACAGGCTCCGCATTCGGTAACTTGACCAGTATGTATTTGTCTGGAACAGCATGAATACCCGGTTCATTCTCAGTCTGCTTAAGGTATGCGATAGTTGAACAGACGGTATGATTGGAAGCCATATCTTAAAGAACCCATAACATGCTGGGCTCATTTCCGTACATATAGAAATTTAAATGTGGAACAAATGTTCCAGAACGTTGGACTGGTAGCAATGTTTAAGTTTAGAATTTTCAAGACGAAGCTGTTCGTTGTATTTAATGACATTGAAAAACAGAGGGGCAGCTGAGAGATCAGGAGAGTAAATACAAAGCTCAAATTGAAATCTGCCATCCTTATAATCTGAACATATGGATATTTTTTCGTCTGAAATTACTGTTACATATCATTCCCAAAAGCGATTACTCTTCGGTTCCATTACAACCTATGAAACACCAAACAACGTCAAAATCTACTTTTGATATATGTGGTTTTACCAGCACATTATATTGGATGGGGTTGTTAAGTGCCTTGCTGATTTGCATACTAAAATGATTTTGATGTAACATACTCAACTCTTTGAACACTGATTATAAAATTATGTAGCAAAATTATTTATTTTCTTAGGATCGAGAAGATTTACAGGGCGATGCTAATGATTATGTAAAAATGTTATTTTTCTCCAATGTTTATGCATCTGAACATTTGTGATTCAACAAAAAATTAAACATTCCTCAAGTTTATAATGAGGAACCTTTCGGGACAACGTGCAATATTAGATATTATATAGAAATAAAAATATGTTGAAAGTGTAAACAAGAAAAATTATAGTTCCTTTAAACAGTACGCTATTTTGCCTCTCTATAACCAAAACAATCTTTAACTATTACTTGAAATGTGTAGAACATGATAAAGCTTGCGAAACGTTTTGGATAAGTTAATTAAGTTGTTTACCACATTAATAACAGTATTAAAAATATAATCGCTAAAATCTTACTTGGATCCACATAAAGTTTCTGGATCAAAATACTATACAAGTTTCAGAAGAACCCACAAATAGTTCAGGAATTTTGTATAGTTTGTATATTTGAGCCGTATGTTACCATGCTCGGCTCAAATATACAAACTATACAATCTTGTTACCATGCTCACATAAATCTAGATCCTAGAAGAAGATTGATTAGCAGATTATCAAGAAACATACTGTTGTGATTACGTAATTAATGCAATTCAAGATGTATCATATTGTACTATTTATGGTTACAGTTTCCTGATTGTTTTTTCAGGTGTTAAGTAATAATTAGGGTAATTTCAAACTGTAGAACGATAATAAACATTTGAAGTTTATACGACATTTTACATTAGATCTGGTTATAGTATTATATGTGATGTTGTTGTTTTTTTTTTGGTTTACCATTACAAAACTTTCATTGGAAAACAAACAAACAAGCAACATGATGATAAATTGCCCGTATGTTTTCATAATGTAAGTAGACATAACTTTAGTATCCTGTGTGAAAACATATTTCCTTGCTTTTTGAAAGAAGCTGGTGAACACGAGTCTATTATAGATCGGACATAGTCTGAAATAGTGGGTGCCAAATAACAGTGAAGGTCAAATTCTACTCTTTGATTAAAATAGCCCATGTGTTGGCGGTGGGTGGTGTTGACTAGCTGCCTTTTCTCCAATCTTCCACATTACAGTTAGAAACAGTCAGCGCAAACAGATCTCTTGTAGATTTGGAAGAAATTTAACAAACCAAAATATTATATAACTAAATCTGTGTGACTGATGATGCTTATAGCTGTAAGAGAGGCAACATTTAAATAAAACAATACAAAATATATATGAATGAAGTAAAATTAGACGTATTGCCTTCAGTTCTCAATCTTTCAGCCATAGGCCTACATCAGGCAGTTAACGAACAATGTTTCAAGCTAGTGCTTACCTTCAGATAATTTGCTAACTGATATAGAACAGACAGACTAAGAATTTTCATTTAATTATCCTTTCAGTGATTTTTCAACAACTAATTCTAAGTTTTATAATTTTTTCGTATTTTTTCTTTACGTGACGCGACAACAATGCTAGAACAATTCATTTTTAATGTTCGTAGCCAAGATAACATTATTGTACATTGGTAGTTGCTGAATATATGATCGTTATGTACGCTTACTAATACGCATCTATTACATGTTTTTGTACACAATTCAATACTGCAGAAGTCTTTTTGTTGAAAATGGTAATTTAGTGCTTTGTAAGCTTTTCATAATTACAAGATAGGTAAACTTTGCATCTGAGAGTCCATTAATGAAGCACTACCAGAAGGGTAAATTGTAGTTCCATATACTTTTGTAAATCCACACAATTCAAATGTGAGTGTGAGGGTATGAATACTGTAACCATAAGTCATATAGGTTTAACATTATAAGGTTTATTTCTTTGTATTTTAAGCACAAAGCTACACAATGGACTATCTGTCCTATGCCCACCACGGGTATCGAAACCCAGTTTCTATCTTTGTAAGTCCGCAGATATTCTGCTGTACAACTGGGGGGTGGCAACATTATAAGGACTTATTCAAATGTTAATTTCAATGCTTCTCGAGTATATTTTCAAATTTATAAGACAAAAACACAGAAAGTTACATAGCAATGAAACTAAAAACAGAGAAAAAAAACAACAGAGATAAAACAATTATCGCATGGCTAAATTCCTGATAAGCTCACACCTCCAGCAAACAGACTATTCGCTTTTTCAAATCTTGTTTATTTGTATTGATGAAATTCGCGCAAAGCTACTCGAGGGTTACCTGCGCTTGCCATCCCTAATTTAGAAATGACATATTAAAGGAAAGTTAACACCATCCACGGCGAACTTTTGGGTTAATATTGACCAACGGGTAGTGGAGGGTTGATTGTTACATTATAACGCCCACACGGCTGAAAGGTTGAGCATGTTTGAGGAACAGGTTTCGATCTTATGATCTGCAAGTTACGAGTCTCGTGTCCTATCCACCGCGTCATGTAAGACTAATTTGTATTTTCTTTTTGTGGTAAATTCATTAAAGCTCGCTAATTCTGAAATCCAGAGCTTGTTTGTTTGTTTTGAATTTCGCGCAAAGCTACACGAGGGCTATCTGCGCTAGCCGTCCCTAATTTAGCAGTGTAAGACTAGAGGGAAAGAAGCTAGTCATCACCACCCACCGCCAACTATTGGGCTACTTTTTACCAACGAATAGTGG
>NW_013666070.1:79770-91613 GCF_000517525.1 Limulus polyphemus | reverse complement strand
CCCCCACGGCTGAAAGGGCGAGCATGTTTGGTCGAACCCGCGACCCGTAGATTGCGAGTCGAGCTCCCTAACCACCTGGCCATGCTGGGCCTCCACTTCAAGGAAAATTTACGAAACGTAAAATTATACAAAATACTCACAGTTTAAGTCTAGAGTAATTGAGCTAAATGAAGGATCTCCAATTTCGCTGTTTGAAGCTTCGCAGGTAAGAGAAGCAAACAGATCATGACGACGAAGATCGGGAAGCAATATTTCATTTCTGGAGAAACCTTGAGGCGTGAGAGTAAAGTTTTCCTTCAGAACTTTTCCTTCTTTCTTCCATGTCAACGCCGGAGGCGGCCTTCCTGTGCAAGGAAAGGCAATTTATCCCTTAATACACAATACAAAACCCCTAAGCTACTAAACTACAAAGTAATATATAGCACAAAATATTCAATATTTCACGTGCTATCAAATAGGACTAAAGGGACATTCATTATTCTTACAGGATTATAATGATTAATTTTTATTAATTATTTCAAAACCGGTTCTGGCCCGGTTCAGCATTTATATTATAATTTTTGACTATATCTTAACATGTACACAAACCCTAGGTTATCTAGTGAGTAAGATATTTTATAGATGTAAGGTCATCGATCGGTATTTGTTTCTAGATCCTGCTTAGAAGCACAGTTTATTATTGATTATCTCAAATTCTTCCGTACTCGTAAAAAACGTATACCTCAAATTCTTCCGTACTCGTAATAACGTATACTTAAGTTCCTCTGTACTCGTAAAAAAGTATACCTAAGTTCTTTCGTACTCGTAAAAAGTTATACCTAAATTCTTCCGTACTCATAAAAAGTTATACCTAAATTCTTCCGTATTCTTAATCAAATAATAATTAATATTTGATGATATGTGGAGGGTAATGCAAAAGTCGCTCCCACCTTTTTGAAGCTATCGGATATGTGCTTTATTAATATCACGACACTATGTTATTCTTTCGCTTAGATTTCAGTTGTAATTCTCTGATTCAAATATTTCAGGTTATTTGGATGGGCGGAAAAACGTTATATTAGTTTCATGTTGCCTTAAAAGAAAAATCATAATGGAAAAAAATCACGAAAATGTGCAGGCTATACCAGTAACCCATGACATCCTGTCCATTTGTCGGAAAAATCAACATTCAGGTGTTGCCTGACATCCAATGCGTTGTGGAGCACCATAGCGTTTGCTGAAATAATGACTTTTGGTACGTTTTGGAAATATGTAATTGCAAAATAGTAAGATGGCTTTCTCTAGTCATTGTATCATTTATGAAAATTATACAATAACATGAAATCCTATCGGGTCATATTAAACCATTACATTATCTACCCCCTCGTCTCAGGCTCCTGCAACTCAGTGTGGGGTTTCTTAAGACCAGGAACAACAATAGTAGAGATTCAATTCAACGTTCAGAAAAAACCGCTGCCTTAGATACTATAATCTCCTTCTGGGCGAAGTCTTCATCCTCTTCTGCATGCGCCACGAACCATTCAAGAAATCCAAATTGCAGTTTGTAAGGATGGTAATTATGTTTCCTCAGAATTCAGAACACATTTCTTTAGCTTAGTCTTGCTTCTCTAGTAGTTTCGCAAGTTAATCTAATACAACATGCAAGAATATCGCCTGCTCCAGTGTCCGAAATGTTCTCATTCATTGCTTTAGCAATCCTCATTGCATTTACGATCGACCCTGAACCATGTTTCGTAGAACTTGGCGAATAAACGACCAACACTTGTGTTAGACAAAGGAGTCTCCCATCCAAAATGTCTCAAATTAAGTTCTATGTGACCTGCCGCTGACTCTATCCAGGATCCTCTCACAGCATTATTTCAGGGTTAATGGCATCCCTGTTGGTTATTATAAGGGATAAAAAGAAGAAATTGTTAAGGAAACACAAACTTGACTTTGACAAATTATAATGAGGGAGGAAATTGGAAATTTAACTTTGGTGCGCCAATTTGGCATCATTTTCCTAATATTCAATTTTGTAGTAAAATTCTGAAAAGTAACCTAATATTCTTGTATAAGTTGTCAAACTTAAAATTCTATTCGCAAGTATTTTAATAGTTTATATACAATATTTCCTAGCAATATTTTAAACTAATATAGTTAATTGGTGTTTTTCTAAAGAATAGCAAACATTCGAAAGTATTTTGACATTTTGGACGTCAATGAACATAGAACATTTAACTCATGTTAAAAACAAAACATAAAAACTTACCACCGTCTGCCTCACATATAAGTAACAACGAAGACCCTTCGTTATAAGGACCTATCAGGCCGCGTAAATGTTGACCAAACTTATCCATTATTATTGTTTCTCGAGGTGGAACTGACAAAAACAAAGAGAAGCAAATAGCCAGCTATAATTTGTGACAGTTGACAAATAAAAAAGTATTGTGATATACGTCTTTATTTACTTACGTTATAATTACTTTGATATTTTTTTTTCATTGCCTGTAATTGGTTGAGTAAAGTAATACATTTGTATCGTTTTTATTATTACAAAACAAAATAAAATACAATACAGGCATTTTGACGATTGAACTCCAATGTTTAGTTTAAAAAAAAGTCTTTAAGAAAACAATTGTTGAAGGGTACACAGTTTATAATAAAAATAAGCTACTTACGATTACTTGTAAATGTCTTACCCTAAATGGATAGATATTTTAATATGTTTATATGATGAAACAAGATAATAATATATATCTCATATTGTATTAAAATTTCGTATAACCACCAGTTGGCTCTGCATGTAATTTATGTGTTTACACTATATGCTAAATATACACCAGCTTTCTACTTTTCGTTAGCATTAGGGTCATTTGTATCCTACTGTGATGTATTTTCTATAACCATGCTATGTTATTTATACATTACTTGCCTTGTGCTCCACGACAATGGATTCACGCTATTTTAAATCAGTGAAAAAAGAAGACAACGTCAGATTTTCATTTCTTTATATTTTACCACATATACGACATACATTATTTTTGGTGTTCTATAAAAGCCGTTCGACATTTTGTTTATATGTTTGAATGAGATTCCACTAAGAATTCTGTGGCAAAGTACATGTATATTCGAGTTCTATAGATCTTAAAAACTGTGCATACTTGAGCACTTTGTGCAGCACCCATCACGTAAAATAGTTTACTAGTTTTCATTTACTGTACTGCTAAAATACTGGAAGACGCGGTTATCAATAACTTAAGAGTTTCAGTTGTTAATTAACATGCACATATTTCAAGCTTAGTAACCGGAATAGTATGCAAAACCCAACCATCAATTATTAGTAATAGGTTAATAAAAGAACACAAAACTAAAGTGTCTATTGTTATCAGAATCTACAGGTGTTAATCCAAATGAACTGTTTTTCATAATTGGCCAAATATGTTGGTTCTAGAAATGATCTAATAGCTAATAGTTGATGTTCAACCAATAACTTTTAAACTTTTATAACGTGCAGTGGCCATAACACTGCTTTACAGTTCCAGCAAATGTTATTATAAGATGTGTGTTTTGTTTATATTATGTTATAAAATAGTGTTGACGACCAAAGTTTACTTTACAGTACGATCAAATTTGATAACAAGTGTATTTGTTTATATTATATTGTATAGTAGTGCTGACGACCAAAGCTTTACTTTACAGTACGATCAAATTTGATAACAAGTGTATTTGTTTATATTATATTGTATAGTAGTGCTGACGACCAAAGCTTTACTTTACAGTACGATCAGAGTTGATAACATGTGTATTTGTAATACATGTATATTATGTTATACAGTAGTGTTGACGACCTGAACTTTGCTTTACAGTAAGATAAAAGTTGTATTTTGTTCTATACCACTAGTCAGACACTTAATGTTAGATAATAGATATTTGTGCAAGAATATCTTCTCAGATTGATACACTAATCATATAAGTTCTCACCCCAAAGTCACGTTTTTTGATAGCAATAAATTGTGTAATCAGTTTACTTATCTTATAACTTATTATCCCCCTTAGTTGTTAAGAAAACAATGAAACGTCAAGAAACGAAACCACTAGAGTCTAACAAGTTACGAAACAAAAGACTGAGCTTACGAAACGTTGTATAAAACAGAGCAGCATTCTGACTTAGAATCAGTGAGAAATAACACATGTTTCACATTACTATTATTCGCTTTTCCCAGGAAATTTAAGAGTAAGTTTCACTCGAACGGGCAATTTGTATCTATTCCCGTCATTCTCCTGATTAATAATCAATAATTTTACATAGTGTATCTGGAATGTACTTTTTATCAAACACGTATATCACTTGTATTTTATTTATCTAAGTAAGGTATAATTCGGAAACCAGTTAGATAAACTTTTTTAAAGAGGATTGGAAGTTTTTGCTTCGTAATTTATTAGGGAAAAATGTTTCATTGGACCTTTATTTTTATTTTTTTTACAATGGGTGACGTCTTCCATGTATTTTTGTTCACTTTATAGCAAATAACAGATTTAACTTAATAATATAACGTGTAAATATTACATTAACATACATATTCCTGTAGAAAAACGTGCGTATTTACAAAAATAAAACATACTGATCGCACCAAATCAACATCAATATATATATATTTCGAGCACCAAATAAACATCTGATAGTATTCGAGTAATATAAATTCTTCCGTAGAGCTAGTCTTTCAAAAGTCAAATATTATTATTATTTACGTCGACAAGTGTAAGCGTGTTAGTGCTCCATAGTACATAAATATTTGTTGAAGACAGGTTGGACGTCACTTGAATCTCAACAATGTTCAATTCAAATTGGATAGAAGTTCATGTAAATTAACAATTTTTGCAGGGAATACATATGGTGCATATTGCATGAATACTTTCTAAGAGCTAAGCTAATTGAGCAAGCTCTTGAAAAACTCGAACGTTGATAGAAATTGATCATCACAACCACACCCACAAACGGTTCATTATTCTTAACGTGATTGCATTGCAAGATCTTTTTTTTTATATTGATCGGCTTCATTTAAAACCGTTCGATGGAATTTAAATTTTTTAGCAGCTTCGTTACATAAAATGAATCCATTTATTTTAAAAATTAGGTAGTTTCAAACCAATTTTGGTAGCAACTGAAATGGAATTATAGTTTCAGCTGTATCATAAATAAAATCTCAGTCAAGTGACTGATATAATACAGTGTTTATTTTAATTGTTTACAAGCAAATTATGGTAAAACAACAGACTCTTTATTCAAGTTTCTATACTTCTGATACTATTATTTTTGTGATTCATAAAAACATCCCGAAAGGCAGATTTTCAAGGGATCAGAACAATTTACTTTGTTACAATTAGGACAATTCCAAGAAAATTAAATGTTCCTTACTAATAATAATTGAATATGGTTGTGAATTCTAAAAATAGGTATTAATATGGTCGTGAATTCTAAAAATAGATATTAATATGGTTGTGAATTCTAAAAATAGATATTAATATGGTTGTGAATTCTAAAAATAGTTTCTTTGTTTGTTTGTAGTTATGCACAAAGCTACACAATGGGCTATCTGTGCTCTGCCCACCACGGGTATCGAAATCCGGTTTCTAGCGTTGTAAATCCGCAGATATACAAACTAACCCATAAAAAATCTTCTTTAATACGAAACTAATTCAACGTGTAAGTGTTTTAAATATTCCTTATCCCTGGCTCTAAAACTTATTATCTTTTCTAAAGTTTTCATAAATTGTGATTTTTTCCATTAAATGTTACAATTACATAATTACCATAAAATCTAAATAAATAAATAATTACGTAGTTAACATAGTACACTAAAATCTAAAGAAAAAAACTACAAAATCAAGTACATTATTTGCGCGAGATACTTTGTAACTTATAGAATATTGCTATGGTAGGTGAAAATATTGTTTTGCTTTTTTTTAATAGAAACCCAAATGTTCAATACAGTTTGCAATACTAAATAACTATTTACTTTCTAAACATCTATTTCACTCTTTTTGTTTTGCAAATTACCACATAATATCCCATCATAACGACAAAGATTTTTAATTTGTTACACGTCATCCCATTATATTACTACATTTATTGATAACTTAATCTTTATATTGATCGTTACAACCACATTCGTAGGCAACTTTGAAACTTCTGGGAATAGCATGTTTTATTTCTCACATTCCCTTTAATTATCTCTGCGCATACACTAGCTAAATAGAACTAGTTATTTCAGACAAGACTATTATTCTTTAACCAATGATATCGTCCAAGAATAGCGCTTTGTGCTCTCTCACTAAAAAAAGAAAAAACATCATGCGACAAAATAAACGGCAGCTACACGTCTCTTTCCATCCAACATTGTTGACTAAACCTTAATTAACTCGGAGCAAGACACTTGTTTTGTTCTTTTTAGAGATAATATCCATTATTGAAAATTGATTAGGTTGGTCTTTTCCCTATCATAAAGTGGTGATTACAAGAGACAATAACAAATTGATTTATACCCTGTATTTTTGTCTGTAGACGTAAATTTTCTTTACTGCCAGGAATGGATGTTTCTCGTGCGTTTCGATAAATATCAAACACTTCCCTGTAGTACTATTTGATTGACTCTCTCTCTCTTTCTTTTATTTTTACTATGGAACTTTGACCAAAGCGATTTTTTTCTAAAAGATGAAAAATCCCTTTCTATAGCCAGAATGTGTGTGACTAAGCACACTTATTGACACATTCTGATAACAAACAAAGCTAGAAAATCACTGTCAGAAAGACACCATTGTTTTGGTATTTAAAGATAGAAAAAGGCAGTTGTGTGTTACTCATCATTTTGCCTTTTATCTTGCCGATTACTATTCCCAATATTTCCCAATTTTAATTTTTTTTATTTTCATTTTATTTACGATGACATTAAAACCTGGAAATAAAAGATGTGCAAGCTTAAAACTTAATGGGAGCGCTTTTTCCTTTACCGCAACACGCGGTGGATGTTGAAACGTTAATGTTTGTTCGGTTTATTTTTGTATGAACTATTACTAAACTTAAATAACAGATAAAGTCTAAGGTGTGAGTATGACTATCACATTCACTTAAGGCAAATATTAATTGAAAGGTATTTATTTACAAGTTACTCTCTTGAAACATGAAATGATATTCCTGGTAAGAACCTGTAGTAGTGTATAATCGTTTCAGTCACATTAACCACCCGAAAGTAGACCATGACATGCCTAAGGTTTTTCACAGACATCTTAGACGTGCCAAGATATAATATTCACATATATGTTGAACGGCCTTAATTAAACTATTCATTTAATTTGACGTCGTAAGTATTCAAAAAGTCCTTCCTAATGGATTTGGGTATTGAAGGTTGATGTCTTGATAATTATACATAAAATCAATTATTTTACATTATGCATTAAGAGTTGATCATTATTCGCAGACCCGGCATGGCCAAGTGGTTAGGGCGCTTGATTCGCAATCTGAGAGTAACGGGCTCGAACCCACATCCCACCAAACATGCTCTCCCTTTCAGCCGTGAGGGCGTTATAGTATGGCGGTCAATCCCAATATTCGTTAGTAATATAATAGCCTAAGAGTTGGCGGTGGGTGGGTGTTCTAGTCTTTCACTTCCAAATTAGGGACGGCTGACGCAGATAACCCTCGCTTAGCTTTGCACAGACAGATGGACGCAAAACATATAGCATAAATAGGATTAAATCTGCAGAAGTAAATAGTACAACAATGGGTTAACAGAAGAAAGCCTAGAAATAGTGAGAGTCAATCGCTCTTTATAAAAATGATGTTCCCGATCCCATGCTTCCCTTGAAATTACTCCCCATCGGCAGTCTTATGGTCATAATTACGCATTGTTGCTTCCCTGAGATCGAAATTTTCACTGTAACAAGCTTCTGCGAAAAACGACGAGGCTAGTCACAGACCAAACATCCAGAAAAACTTTTTGGAAACGTCCACCGTACGTGTGAACGAAATCAAATTTCAGCAGACGAAAC
Source organism: Limulus polyphemus (assembly GCF_000517525.1). Lineage (NCBI taxonomy): Eukaryota > Metazoa > Arthropoda > Merostomata > Xiphosura > Limulidae > Limulus > Limulus polyphemus. The sequence continues at coordinate 83,585 of NW_013666070.1, read as the reverse complement.
GATCATTAGATTTGCTTACTAAATATGGAAATCGTACTTACTAAATACCCAGAGTACAAGAAATAATTCTGTTTTGACATCTATTCCGTGTTAGTAATGATAATATTGATTAACATATAAAAGGTTGGGAGCTGCTCAGGCGAAAGTCTCTTAGGATGACAACAAAAGTGAAGAAATAGGTATTAACCCTGCAGATCGATTTCACCAGGAAAAACAGCTTGTTCTATCTCGACCTATCCTTGCAATAAGAGACGAGTGGAAAGATAGAAAAACAGGCTTTATCTGCAGGACGCTAAAAATAACACGTCTACGTGCTTTTGTTGTTGTTTTTTCGCACGTGAGGAATATGAATCAATCGAAGATTTGTTTGGTAGACTGTACACGAAAGCATTTGGCTATAATAACGATTAGGCTTATTTGTGTTCTACTGACCAGCACTATTTCTTTTCTTTTCTTTTTCACTGATACATATACATACGTACAAACCACACATTTATTAATAATGTAATGTATGTGGCACTCACTTCTGCTTACTAAGGAAACAAATTACGTAGAAATTAGAAATATAAACACGAGGAAAACGCTAAAATTTCGTGAAATTACAGAATAATGTTCACTCAGAAAACATTCAATTATCCTATGCTGAATATTTTTATCCTAATAAAAAAAAAGGCTTCAGACAGCTTTTTAGTCTCTAGTAGTCACACGACAAAAATTCACAATCGAAGAAGCCCAAAAGTTATTTTAATTTGTATGTGAATAAGTCAGGTGAACATTTTTATATATTTCAAATTCGTTTATACAGCTATAGTGCCACTTTGTAAACAAATAAATAAGCATTTCTGTTGAGTTTAAACTTGCCTGTGACGAAGTTAATATTTGTATTGAGTTTCTTCAAGTAATAAATATTTGACCTTAATTTAATTCTACGAAGGTAAGCAAATGTAGAAAAAAAGTATGCGAAGCCGAATATGTCCAGCTGAAAAAGGAATGCCTTTTCATATATCATTCTAGTGAAAATACTGATTTTCCACCTCGTATAAATTTCATTTGGACTAGGCAAATGTAGAAAAAAAGTATGAAACTAACTATAGTTTAATCCAACAATCATTAAGGATAAATTTCATTTGGACCCTTAATGATTGTTGGATTAAACTATAGTTAGTTTCATACATTTTTTTTTCCAGTTTAATTTAAATGGTTTGTTTGTTTAATTTCGCGCAAAGCTACGTCAGGGCTATATGCGCTAGTCGTCCCCAATTTTGTAGTGTAAGACTAGATGGAAGACAGTTAGTTATAACCACCCACCACAAAATCTTGGGCTACTATTTTACCAACGAATAGTGGGATTGACCGTCACATTATAACGCCTGCACGGCTGAAAGGGCGAACATATTTGGATGGACGGGGATTCGAACCTGCGACCCTCATATTGCGACTCGAGCTCCCTAGCCATCTGGTCATGCCAGGCCAATTTAAATTGACAACTCACTTAAAAACAATTACACTATCATTGAATAAATTCATTCAGTTAAAAGGAGCTTTCTAGCTGCTCAGCGATAAGTCTAGAGAGTTAAAGGCTAAACTTTGGGTTGCTATACCCGTGGTGGACATTGCACAAATAGCCAATTGTTAAGCGTAAGTACGATTTCTCGAAGGCTACTCGTCAGTCATTGAAATTCCTAGCATGGAAAAGAAAGATATTTGATTCATTTGTTTCGGAAATTCGTGACAAGCTGAATGAGGGCTATCTACGCTAAGCATTCATAATTTAGTCCTGAAGGCAGCACCCACCATACCTATTGAACTGCTCTAATTGATCCACTCTTTTAACGCATTAACAGCTCCAAGGTGTCAGGTGATATCTTGCAACAAGAAAAAGCGAGCCCTCAGTGGCACAGAGGTATGTCTGCGAGTTTACAGTGCTAGAAATCGGAATTCGATAACCATGATGGGCACATAATAAATAGCTCATTGTGCAAATTTGTGCTTAACTTCAAACAAACAAAACGTGAACTTTGAACCTTCGGACTCACAGTCCAGAACGATAACCACTGAGCACGCCCGGTCCTATTACATACGTTAATTGTAACCTAATACGTATATATTATATATATATAAATGGCATGGTTTTGGAAGAATATCAAAATGCTGTTTCAGGCAGCTGATAGCGATATCTTATCTAACACGCTGAGTTCATTCGCCATATTGTGTTCCTTTAATTTTAAGACATCTTGTAGAATGGTAGTGAATCATATTTATTTTTATGTTTCGAAAACTAAATGCAGGTTATTCAGTCAGACAGTTAATGCTATCCGTTCACAGAAGTTATCGATCATTTCCTCCTATTTCCTTTCACTTGCTGCACTCCGGCACTATTCCAGCTTTATCCGAGTCTATTAGTTGACATTTTCCATGTCTGCAGCTGTCTATCTCTTGCCGTCTACCTTAATATAGATTTCTGTATGTTTTCACGTTTAAAGATATTTTACAACACCTTAGCTTTCCTTATTAGATGATGCCAATAACTTCACTTCACATTCTTGCATTTTCCATTATTTTCTCAGCTGATTCGTATCATTCATCTTATGCACCATATTTTGAACGCCTCCGACATTATCTTACGCACATTATCTGTTATCCCTACCTCTGACTCATATAAGTAGGTATACCACATATAAGCCTTCATAAGTTGTGTTCTGCTGCTGTCTGTCTCTTGCCGCCTACCTTAATATACATTCCTGTATGTTTTCACGTCTAAAGATATTTTACAACACCTTAGCTTTCCTTATGTGGTGATGCCAATAAATTCACTTTGCATTCTTGCATTTTCCATTATTTTATCGTATCATTCCTCTTATGCACCACATTTTGAACGCCTCTAACATTATCTATTATCCCTACCTCTGACTCATATAACTAGGTGTACCACATATGAAACTTCATAAGTCTTGTTCTAATTCCTTTGGTAAATTTCGTGAAAATTAATATTCTTTGGATGCCGATGAAAATAAATCTTACTCTCTAAATTACTCTTATTATTTCCCTCTGACATATTCCTTGGTGTGATTAGATGTCCCTACTAAATAATATATTTCATTTGTTCAAGATGCTATAGTTCACGCTAATTCTTACTCTTGAAATTGTTTCCCTTCTTTGACATAAACATCGTTTTCATCTCCCTCATATTTCCTGTAACCTAAAACATTATTTACTTCTCTGATCTTATCCACCTATTCCTGTATATATATTCGATTCTGTTTGATATTAATTCAGAACCATCTGCGTGACGTAGTCATTCGACCTATTTTCTCCAAATGTTAAACCATTTCCTTCATCTATTGCTTTAAAAATGAAATTTTAATATAAACTAAAAAGACTTGATGACAATACACACATCATTGTCTAATTCACCTTTTAATGTTAACATAAACTATTAATTCTCCATTCATCCTCACGTGCAGTCTCTTGTACCTAGAAAGGTTAACCTTTATTCTGACATCTTTTCCATGGTTTATAGGCAGGGCATATTTTTTGTTCATTAACGTACTGAATGACTTTCATAATCATTGAAATATGTGCGTATGTTCTGAGTCATATAAATCTGCCTTTCACTGGTACTTCTCGAAATACTGATTCTTTCTCGTTTACCTTTCCCATCTTTGAAACTTGTGCAGATCTTCTTCTATCCTTTTATCGACTCTATCAAGAATGATTCGTAACAAAAGTTTTTTTTAATATGGTTCATCAACTAGACTGATTGGTGCATATTATGTTGGTCGGGCCCAGCATGGCCAGGTGGATAAGGCGCTCAA
>NW_013666070.1:73800-78770 GCF_000517525.1 Limulus polyphemus | reverse complement strand
GAAATTCAAAAACAAACAAATAAACAAATTATGTTGGTCTGGATTTATTTAGCTTTGATATAAACACAGGTTTCTATAGTTCACTTGTTGTGCATTCAGTGATATAAATCATGTTGTATAGCTCAACAATTTTCTCAATGCATAATAACAGTTTGCATGATTAATCGAAATTAACAAGAAAATCAATAATCCAGTTTCTATACAAAAAAAAAGATCAAATTTGATACATTCGATATGGTTTCCGCAATTTCATGGAGATTACTTAATGCTGATACTTCTGACTATGTGTTAATGTCCATCACCCAGAGTTGGCTAACACGATTACTGTAAATTCTGATATGGTAACTGAAAAATGTCCGAAAAAGTAATTGAGCTAAATTTCTTAGTACTTTTACCTAAAAGTGGGATAAAAAAGCTATGAAATGAGATACATTTCCACTTTTTATACGTTTTTGGCTTGCATCACCTGGAGTTAGCCGGCTCAAACACAGCCATTTTTGGCTTTGAATTAAAAGACACGAGTACTTAATTAGTTAAATGAGTTAATTATTACCTTCCACAAAGCAGGGTATACAGTTAGCATCTAATGAGGTCATTAAAGATTCAATAGTAAAAGTAATGAAGAGGAACATTATCTAACATTCTCGTTTAAACATGTTTTGCTTCTTTAGCGGGTGCCTTCATCTAGTATCTATATTAGCGACTATGAGGGTTTGTACAAAAATGTACAAAGATTAACTATTAGTATTGCTACTAGATTAGTTTGAAGTTTCGTTTAATCTCTGTTAAGCTTTATTTATTTATCTTCATTTTACAGGGGGTAAATTTATAAGAACGATTTGTATATACTAATGTTGTGGCTAATCCACTTTGGAAACCATCGTCCACTTTGAGGGGAAATTTTGTCAAGTTGTGTTGTTTGAAATTAGTCTTGCTGTCTTTTGGAAAAAACTTGTTATGTCTGGCTTTAGAGGTTCTTTATGGTTATCAGTTTGAATGGCTCTACGAGGGCAACACATCACCTGAAACACCGTTCTTATAAAGTTTGCTAACCTTTCGTGATCCAAGATTTACACGTGTGAATATCTATTTGAATGTTTAATGAAAACATTTACACACGCGATTACCTATTCCTTTTATACAGAGCCATTGTATATATATTTTTTTTGTTTGTAGCATAAATCAACAATTAAACTTATTTAATATTTTTGTTTCATTATATGTACTAGTTGTGTAGATTTTGAGCAATATACATAACTTTATTTCATAAGATAGTCTACCCATAAAGATAAGCCCATAAGGGAAGAGAGATCAGTTTTACCTATCTTGACTGAATGTATCAATATTCATATCCAGGGTACACTTTTGGGTAGCTTTCATTTATTAAATGATTTTTAAATATTTTTTTTTATCTTAGGAACAGTTTATATGAACGGTTTATATGAAGGTAATAATTTATAGAACTACATAACAAATTAAACAAACATATATTTAATCGTACATTACTCTAAAAAAAAACAATTAATTAAGAAGACAATATGACTTGTAATTACACTGAGATTACATATTAACAATGTGTTTGTATATACTCATCAAACAAAGTATGGGTTTGGTAAACGCAAGAATGGGTTTGGTAAACGCAAGTATGGGTTTGGTAAACGCAAGAGACCAATTACTAGAGTATACGATACAAATAGTTTCAACACTATATTTAAATAAATGTCGCTCTAAGTTTTTTTCTTCTTATGAATAAAAATTAAAATTACGTATTTGCTATACGATGACATAGAAACGAAGTAAATTATCATTTATTTTACAAAACGTTGTTTGGGGAGAATAAATAACTTTCTAGGGTTTCGTGGTTGTTATTAACAATGAAACCCTTCATTTTCCTCGACGTATCTTTTACCCAATGCCGAATTAACAAGGACTTAATCTACCATTCATATGCTATGTGATATGAAGCACGCAAAAGCCGCAATATATTCCAAGCTCAGATCTAACATTATTTTGATGTAAATTACTGCCCGATAAACTTTTACCCTTATTCTTAGCAGGATGTTATGATATTGTTCACTTAATATGTCAGATATTTTATGTGACCTACGATCCCAATAGAATAGTCTATAAAATATTGATGACGTTATGTATACTTCAATAGGAAAGACTCTCTCATGTATGTTATTACAGTTTTGGAAATGATGTATTGGTCACGAGAGTTACCACTTTGTTACATAGGTAGTAAAGTACCTTTCATCATCTGGAATCAAACGTATTTTGTATATTGTCGATGTTTGTGCTTCTTTCTATACATGATATATATAATATAGAGTATATGTTCATTAACCTAATCCGTTTCTCCATCATAAATACGTTATATATATGTGTGTAGAATTGATTAGACTAGACATCCCATTTATCTTTTAACACTTTAGTGTTCCTTACGAACGAAAAACTCAAAATCTGATATTTGTGTTTCTCTTCTCTTAATCTGCAACAACTTTAACATTATATGACAAATTAATTGATATGTTCCATTTCTCAGCAGTATTTATATTTACAGTTTTCACGCAAGTTCTTTCGGATGACGCTTCGAGACATGCAAATGTATAATAGCGAAATACATTATGTAGTTCAAATTCAACGCTTTTAGAAAATCAAGTGCTGTTATGTATCTTTGATTGCACACAGCCATAAATAGTCTATCTAGAAAGGTGAAACGTATTACCTATTGTGATACCTAATGCATTTGATCACCATATTTATGAGCAGAAGAACAGAATTCATGCATATGTTTTAGTAATGATATTGCAGGAAAGAGCCACTTCAGGTAGGTTAAGAAAATTGTCCTTACTCCGGGAGGGGTTCAACACTGTAAGACACCTAGTAAGAGTTTGAGTCTAGAAGTAGACTCTCTGAGAACATAACTTATTAAGTATTTGCCTAAACATTTACTATGCAAAATTTAGGAAACCAAAATAACTAGAGGTAGGAAAAAAATTCATTATAACTGAGTAAAGTATAAATCATGAAGCTTTACTGACAGTAAATATACAGCATTAGTTTATTTTATGAAATACTATGCACATAGATTTACGTAAGCAACTCGCTCAGTGATAATTTCCCATAGCCAGTGCTACGCAATAATTATGAGACAAACAGTGTTAAATGAAACTTGTATAGGTAGTTTTTAAACGTGAAGTTGATTTATGTGAGAGACGCTGAGTGTTAATAGAAGAGGAATGTTATGGTTTTATATTGATAATGTTACTCTGTCTACTTATAACACAATAAGTACGATCTGTTTATCGGATTTGTAATATTTTGATAAAACATTTTTTCACTGATACGTACTATAAAATTGTGCACAAACCTCTTCAATCATTCTAAAGTTTATATTACTTGTAGCAAATCCTGAGCCTATAATTAATTTTGTCACGTAAACAACTAGAAAACATGGATTATAACAAGTTATATTTATCATAAAATAACATAATTAGGCTCAATGTATTTTTCAAACACGTAATTTTATATTCAGTCCCTTATGGTTTTTCCGAAAAGAGTGTATAATAAATAGTATTTCAACCACACTATGCCTACAATAGCCGTTGCATTTCGCTCAATACCAGAACTAATCAGGCTACGTAGGATATAATAAACAATAATTCAAAAATTTTAATCATTTTAAATTCAATTTTTAGCTTTTTCTTTGAAGATTGTTTATTTGTTTAAGCGCAAGACTATGTACGCATTGCTTGGTGTAATGATCGAACCCTACACTTTAGCGTTATGAGCCCTGAAGCTTACAGTTAACCACTGCTCTTTGAAATTTATACCTCACTACTATGTAGTTAACTTCATATCAATTACATATAAATACATTATGAAGGTAATAGATTTTGATATGACCGTAGTTAGTTCTTTATAAATTTTATTATTTCAGTGATCCATTTCTATAAACATATATTTCATTATGTTGTGTAAACACCGAAAACAGTGTGTTTTAAACAGTAACTATTTCATAACTGTACGGCTGTAAGCAAAATAACACCACAAGGTACTTGACACTTAAATTTATAGGTTGAAATGTTTTGGTATGGTTATTCTAGCATAAATTTGGCTAGAATAACCATACCAAAACATTTCAACCTAATTTCAACCTATAAATTTATGCTTTGGCATGGTTATTCTAGCATAAATTTATAGGTTGAAATGTTTTGGTATGGTTATTCTAGCATAAATTTCTAGGTTGAAAGGTTTTGGTATGATTATTTTAGCATAAATTTATAGGTTGAAATGTTTTGGTAGGGTTATTCTAGCATAAATTTATAGGTTGAAATGTTTTGGCATAATTATTCTAGCATAAATTTATAAGTTGAAATGTTTTGGTAGGGTTATTCTAGCATAAATTTATAGGTTGAAATGTTTTGGTATGGTTATCTAACGTTTTGTAGCAAAGCATGCCATTGCTCAAAACATACCCTTAACTTTTAATGGCTGGAGACGGCTTGAATGGTAATGAAGAAAAATTTTAATGTAAGTTTAACATAACAGCAAATTTACAACGTTTCGACAAGGTTTTGTCATCATCAGGAAGTTACGAAAACTTCTATTTATACTTTTTACAGCAGCATATAAACACACCCCATGTTTTTTTTGTAAATGATAAACGTTGAAACTCAAACATACCTGACAAGGAAATATTATTTTTTAATGAAATACATTAGACTTGTATCTCGAAATCGAATTTATGTTTTCAGTAAAGGTGTAGTATTAGGTCGTCAAGAAATTAATGAAAAATCCGGAATAACTTATATATCAAAACAAAACATTTATTAAATGATATAGCCTCCATTCTTATCGATGACGCTTTTCCATCTTACAATCAGGTTGTTAATGCCCCGATTAAATAAATCAACTTGGACTTTGAAGCAAAAAACATGTCGATCTCCTCTTTAACATCTTCCGCA
>NW_013666070.1:62953-72873 GCF_000517525.1 Limulus polyphemus | reverse complement strand
TTTCTGATGAAGGGCTTGATTTAAACGTTCCAGTTGATGACTATAGATCTCTGCATTGACAGTTCGCTGTGGATTGAGGATTTCGAAATGAATTAATCCTTTGATGCGGATACTCACTTTCTGCGGATGGAGTCCAGGTTTTGGGGGTCGGAAGTGGTTCTTGTCTAGGACTGAGCCATTGTTTTTGGATTTTAATATTCGCATAGAGAATCCACTTTTCATCCCTGGTGACAATTCTGTCCAAAAATGGTTCACGCGCATTACGCACCAGAAGAGACGAAGCAACGTTCACACGTTGAAAGCGATGATCATCGGAGAGTTCGTGAGGCACCCAAACACCTTATTTATGGAGTTTTCCAAATTCTTTAAATGTTTACGTATTGATTAAAGAGAGACATGCAATTTCAGAGCCATTTCACGAGTGTGTTGCCTTGGGTTAGACTCAACAAGCATCTTCAGAGCATCATTTCCAACATGTCGGCCCCTGGCATCACAGTTTTTAAGACTAAAATAACCTGAACGAAATTTTTTGAACCATCGTTGACACTTACGAACGTTCAAAACATTTCCATAAACTTCTTTGACATTCTTTGTGGCTACATAGGCGTTGTTTCCCTTCTTGTATTCAAACAGCATTACATGTCGAATGTGTGCCTCGTCGTGTGCCATCACTATAAGGGAATGGAGTATACTAAACTTCACACATTATATAGGCTAAACTATCGTGATGTTTAGGCGGTTCGTTTAACTATTATACGTGATGTACCTTTCTTTTTTGCGGGGGGGGAGTAATGAAAGTGTTTCAAAACGCGACATTAATTTCTTGACGACCTAATATAAGACCTTAGCAAATACAAAAGCAAGCTATAAATATAAAACTAAATAAATAATGTACCACTACCCATTTAACCCCAATATTCAATTTAATTTATTCCAGAATATATTTTCCTTATAACTTAAAATTAATAATAAAGAGAAGAACAATCTAAATTTATGAAATAGTTTAGGGTAAAACGAAATACTCTTAGTCCCTTCTCAATATCTCTCTGAATAATTTATTGTAGTATTAATAAACAATGTTCAGAATTGAACAAAGCTATAAGAAATACTACTGACCTTCAGAAACTATTTGAACAAACAAAATTAAATCTTATAACAGTTTCGAATTCCCGTCCCACCAAACCTACTTGCCCTTTCAGCCGTGGGGCCATTATAATGTGACGTCAGTCCTACTATTCGTTGGCAAAAGAGTAGCCCCTAGGAGTTTGCGATGGGTGGTGATGACTAGCTGCCTTTCCTCTAGACTTTCCCTGCTAAATTAGGGACGTCTAGCGCAGATAAGCCCTCGTGCAGCCCTAACCACCTGACCATGCCGGGCCATAGGATGATTTCTCAGAAGAAGTTTATCATTATTTATCTTAGTTTACACAAAACTCAATAAAGAGTCCAACAAAACAGTTTTACTTGTATAGTTAGAGCATTGATTAAAATACATATTCCACTCATGTTCGTTTTTCAGAAGACTAACTCCAGGGAGCCAAACTTCTTTAAAGAAACACGACACACCCTGCTTTACTTCTTCGTGCTTCTGTTCAGAGTTAGAAGTCTAAAGTGTATATAAATATTTACATGGATGAAAAAAAACACCCGAAAAACTCCGAGCAAACACAAATATCACATTCAGCAAGTTTTTGTGCCGCTTTAGATACGAAACTTTGTCTCAAAATATTAAATAGGAAGAGAAGCAAACGTTACTGAAAAAGGATGCCAATTTTTTTCTGAATAGCATTTAATTCATTGTATACTTGCATTACTGTTTCTTCCAGTGTCCTTTTGTTGGTTTTATGAATTTTTAACTTGTAAAAATGCAGATTTTGTTGAAGTTTGAGTAATTTTATACAATTTTAACAAATTATTTACGTTAAATTCAAAAATAATAAAACATGCGCAAATAAGAGTGTTTGTTTTATCGGATGTTTTTCACAAAGCTACCTAGGGCTAGCTGAGCCAGCTCTCCCTAATTGTGAACTAATACACTAGAAAGAGATCAACTAGTAACAAATACTCATCATCAACTCCTAAAATGGTCTAATACATAAAGTAGGACATGAATGCCATTTTTACAACGAACCCATGGGCCCAAAATGTGAAGTGTGATTTTATAGCATCAGATACGATTTGTATGTTTAAAGTCAAGCACAAAGCTAGTCAAGGGGCTATCTGTGATCTGCCCAACACGGTTTCTAGAGTTGAAGTCCGCAGACATATCGCTGTGTCACTGGGGACAGGGGGGGGGGGGGCATCGGATATTATGAACCATGGACCTTTGGATTCAGAATTCGGCACTCTAACCACTAGGCCACGTTAGACCCTAATAATAATGAATGTATAAAATGAAAGAAGAATATTCTTTCATAAAACAATATCATCTCGAGTTTAGGTTTCTTAAAACTCAGGGAAAATGTTTATCCGGATACATAAAGATATCTCCAACTAAATAAATAAATGATTCCAAATAGCAAGCTCTCTATTTATATATATATATATAGGAACTAAAACTTAATCTAAAAATTAATATAGTTAATTAACCATAACATGGCTAATCATCATAATATATAATATTTATATAACAAAAATATATTCAATGTATATATTAACCATCTAGCGAATACTATTAATAAAATTAATATTAAAGAAATTGATAGTATCAAGTAAACCCTGTTATTCGGTAAAATAATTGACAATATATCTACGTGTAAATAACGTGTAAAGCTTTATTATTATCTTTCACACTATGATTTTGCTACTGCTATAAATAAAAATTAGCGATCGAATAAGTATAAAACTGTAGATTGCGGACTTAAGTTCCACTTATAATTATTACCTTTTTTTTCTGATAATTGTTGGTTGAGTCGTATAAATGTTTTGCCGAAGTAAAATTATGTAGTTTGTACGAATTCGTTTACTGTGAACAATTATTATAATTACTTTTATGAAACGCCTGTTTACTGACACAAATCTTTAATTTGCCTGAATTATTGTTAATATCTTCAAAACTGCTAATGCAATTCTTCAGTTTTATTAATAGGAAAACTACAACAAAGATTACTAAAATCATAGGTATATTTATTGTTTTGTATCAAAGTTTCATTTTTCTCTTTACATTTATTGGAGTTACCAATGATAATAAACGGATTAATATTACGATACTCATTATTTAAGTAAATGTTCTTTAATGTATTTCAATCAATTACCGACTAGAATTGATAAATCCTTATTTGTAGCTTATTTTAGAACCGGCATCAGACTTGTAGTTGTATGTATTATATGTAGTTTGGTAATCCAAAATAGTTTCGGTAATTAAAAATGTTAAGTTCTTGTTGTGCCTTTGCAAGGCACATAGGGCCGATTCTTTCGAATTCAAGTTTCAAATGACACAAACGGATGAGAATGGTCACTCATTCCCCCTGGACTGGGCAGGATACCAGTTCATCGCAGGTTAACCCCTCAGCTAACAGATGGTACCCCTATACTTCCAGGTAGACTGAATGAAGTGGGGTAAGGTGTGTGGCTCAAGGACGCAGCAGCACGACGCTGGGCAGGATCGAGCTCGCAACCATCCGACTACACGTCCAAACCATTGAGTCACTCTGATATTACACATTGAGTTTGAGTTACTCTGATATTCCAGAATGAGTACCAAAGTCTGACAAAGTGTGGTGTGTTTCTGTATGATATTTCCATTGTCGCTTTTAACGTTTTAATTTGCGTCATTAATTTGAGTTGTTTATGTTTGTAGGTTAAACCCGAGCACTTTACATAAAGTATATGTGTAAGGTATATGTACATTAGATGTGCTTTCACAGGGTCCCTGAAAGTGTTCTCATTCAAGAATAAATACAACTGACATTAAGAGCAACAAATATTTATATTTTTTTTGTTTTTGAATTGATAGGTCATGCTGGGTTGTAGCATACAGAATGCATAATTCTTCTCGTGATTCATGGCATACACAAATTTTAATGACGTCACAAGATTAAGCCTGCCTTATGTGACGTCATTTTAGTTTCTACTGATTGACTGATAGACAACACGCTACTGCATAGGGGTGCGAGTGGTTAAAATAAGTGATTTCTGCAGTTGTTCTTCGGCCCCCTTTCGGGGAAATAACGCTAAACATAGGGTTTCGTTTTATCACAACCTGTTCCTCTACTTAATTTTGTAATATATCATTACGCGAGCGAATATCGCTTAAAAATTGAATAAAAAATAATGTAAATGGAATAAACAAACTTTATTACATTTCATATGAGAGTGTCATTTTTAATCTGTTTCTATTCCAGTGTTTATGGATATAACATTCTCCATTTATTATTGGAAGGCTTCTAGAAGTAAAACCTTTATAATGTAAAAGAACGACACATTGCTGTCTACTCACTGATAATATCTAACCAAAGGCAGATATTCTCTGTCGGATTGTGCTTATAATCGACCCGACACCTATACCTTCCACCATCTTCCTCGGTAACGTCTTGAATTCGTAGGACGGAAGGAATGACATCAACGTCAAAGAAGGCCCTATCACCAAGTATATCGCTAGGGAAATGCTTTGGCTGGTTGGTAAGGCCGTTTCTGGCATCAAGGATATAAATTGGGGTTGATGTATTACCTCTGTACCATAAAATCAATGCTATCCCATCTTCAGAAAACATCGTGAAGTTACATGGAATCTCTGCTGCCTTGCCTTGTAGAGCATCATAGGAGATGAGACCTTGTGGTAAGGATGAAACTGAAAGTTTAATAAGACCAAATTAACAATTACAGCAACTTAAAACAATTTTTGTAGAGATATTAGGCTATATATTTGTAATGAGGTTAAAATATGGTCACGGTTTTGCGTATTACATTTGCAATAATAAATTGCCTGTAACAACTAGACTGATAATGAATTTCAAAAAATAGGATTAACCTGTATTCGTACATAAAATGATATATATATATCTAGTATCTATAGTAAAAACAAATAATAAGAATAACAAGGTACTACACATTTTCAAAATAAGTATAGATAAGAATAAATTGTAGGAATGCAATAAGATGAATTAAAGATACAGCATATCTGAAAATGAACACCCATATTAAACTAGTCCAATTTAATTCAGTAGTTTACAAAGAAAGTAAACATATCAGGTTTATATGACTAAACCTAAAAATAATAAACATATTTTACTAATTTGTTTGTTTCCTTCATTAAGATTAACTTTAAGCATCTCGTCTTAATAAAATGAAAACATTTTATAATTCAGAGACAAAAATGTTTGTCTTGATTGTTGTATAAAATTTAGATTGCATTAGACATAATTTGAGTTCGTATTTGTCACTTTACAAAGTCGTTTTAATTATTTTTGCTATCGATCATGCCACTGCTATGCTCAGCACTATCATCTCAGGAAACTTATTAAAGAGACTTATGCACGATCAACAATTTTCATATTCATTTACGTGTACTATGAAAGTTTTGAAATGATTCGGTAAAATATTCCTAGTATTCAATGCATATTGAAGAATTTATATATATAAATATACTTCATTTACAAATCACCCATTTCCATGCTTTTAAATAAGGCTGAACTAATCCGGCTTTTTATTTAAATATAAATTACCTAGTTTAAATAGACAATAAAGCAATTACAAAAGAGACCTAATTTACTTTTGTCGTTGTCTCTTTCGGATATTTTGCATGCGTATGAGATAAAAAATTACCTATTAAATCATAACTCATTTTAGTTACAGTTTACGTTAGAGAACTCGTAGAAAATATCTGATTATTACTTGAAATTGAAATCTCCTGAACAACGTAACATCCTATGTCAATAATTATCTTTAAATACCTATTGTATCTGTTGTATGTATTATTGATGCTCAGTCAACGTTATATTAAAAAAACGCAAAACTGGATTTATCATAAAATAATATGTAGTACTAATGTTAAAACTGGATTTATCGTAAAATAATGTGTAATACTAATGTTAAAACTGGATTTATCATAAAATAATGTGTAGTACTAATGTTCAATAAATGATTGAAACAAAGCTACGAAACTCAGACTCGTTAAAATAATAAGCTTTCGAAATATTAGAGACTGCTTACATTTTTACCAAAAGCGCTTCTGATTTGTTTTCAGATAAATGGCATTTTATTCTTTTTCAAACAGCTGGAAGCACAAATAAATTACGATTATATACATAAGAACGTTGTTGTTGTTTCCTTAGTGCAAAGCTACTAAATGGGACATCTGTACTCTGCCCAACGAATCCCATATTTTAGCTTGGTAACTCCGTAAACTTACCGCTGACCCACAAGAGGACGCTAAATAAGGATCTGCCATTACAGGACCTATGAAGCTAGATGGACAACATTTTTCAGAAAAATCTCTTTGCTGTGACTTTCGTTGTCTATGCTCATAGGCATACGAGGATTTTATTTTCAAATTATAAAGAATGGTTAGCAATAAATCCATACTTTGAATATAACGTATATCACTCTTTCTATGCGCTTACATATCTTATGATTTCCATCGATCCATTTATATATGTATCTGTGTGTGATCTTAGATTTATAGTAAAAACAAACTGAAGATTTTGTTGCGTAAATTAACATATATATTTGTGTGTGCTCTGAGATTTATATCAGAAACAAACTAAAGTTTTCGTTGCTTAAACCTAATATATGTTTGTGTGTGCTCTTAGATTTATAGCAGAAACAAACTAAAGTTTTTTGTTTCGTGAACCTAATATATGTTTGTGTGTGCTCTTAGATTTATAGCAGAAACAAACTAAAGTTTTTGTTGCGTGAACCTAATATATGTTTGTGTGTGGTCTTAGATTTATAGTAGAAACAAACTAAAGTTTTTGTTGCGTGAACCTATACAAAGGACTATACATGCGCTATCCACAATATGAAATTAAGCCCATAATTTAGCAGTGTATAAGTATGCAAAAGTAGCGCTCACCAAATACGTGATAGTAAAAAGGTGTGTGAAAAGATTTTCTTTGCCAGCCGCTTATGCTGACAACATTATAATTTAAACATTATGCGTTTTGAAGCATAAACCGTCAACCACGATATTATATTACACGCTAAGACTTTCTTTTAAGCTTTTAAATACCCGAAGGACAAATAACGACCTGATGAAAAAAGGCCAGTTTATTATGTCGTTTAAATTTGTAATGTCTCGTTCTCGTGCCGCAAATAATAAGGCTGGACGAATTCATTGTTCTAGTTAAAAAAAAACACACATTTATGTTGCACACTGAAAACAAAATTACATTAGATATTGTAGCTCATCATATAAGCTCTAATGTCCTATTCATATTAGTATATGTATAGATAGGAGTTACAACATTACACAGAGAACTCTGAAGCAGAAAGGTAACGTATGTATTGTGCACAAAGAAAGATTTACGATGATGACGAATAATACAACTCGTTAGTGATGAGGACTGGAAGAGATTCAGAAATATGCTGATAATAAAATATTCTATGGCATTATGCAATATTACATAAACATTAGCTATGTCTCTAAGTGCCTTTGTTGTTTCTTAGTACTAAGCTATATAATGAGCTATGTGCATTCTGACCACCGCGGGGAATTGAGCTCCGAAATTTTGCGTTTTAAATGCGTAAAGATATCACTGACCCAGAGGCGGACATTCTATGGGCTGCTTGCAAGCTTGGGATTAGATGATGAATCACTGAAAATTGAAATATATATATGATATCACGATCAACATTTTGATAATGTATAACATGTTTTAACAATTAATATTTCTCAAATAAAATCAAATAGTCTAAAGTGTATTATTTGTACTTTATTGAATATGTTGCCTATTCGTTTATTGTCACAATAATATTTTTTTTTTTTTGGCTTTCAAGTATTATTAAACTTTTTGTATTCTCTTGTTTGTAATTAAGCACAATGCTACACAATGGGCTATCTGTGCTCTGCCAACCACGAGTATCGAAGCCCGGATTCTAGTGTTGTAAGTCCGCAGACACACCGCTGTGCCACTGGGGGGCAAACGTTTTATAAAATATATCTATATAAGAGTACCCATGCCAGCTATTGTCCACTATTCTCTGAGCGGATTTGGTGATTTTACCGCCATTGTTATATAAAAATCAAAGGCCCAAAGTGTGGAGCATCTTTTTGAAGTAACGGAGAGCGAGCCGTGAATCCTCGGATTCACAGTCCGTGAACTTTAACCAAAGACAGCGAGAGGAAATTTATGAACAAAGCAAGACTCGCATGCATGACTGTTGGTAAATAATTTTTACCTATTCAATAATCCAAGCTTTACTTACATTATTTTATTCCATTCGATAAAGTTGTTTTAATAAGCTTACATATATCTTCTGTTATCTGTGTCAATGAAACTTGTATCGGATTTAAGGTGGAACAATCTAACTGAAAAGTACATTAGAGCAAGTGAATTTCTCTTTTAAGATGGAACAATCTAACTGAAAAGTACATTAGAGCAAGTGAATTTCTGTTTTACGGTGGAACAATCTAACTGAAAAGTACATTAAAGCAAGTGAATTTCTCTTTTAAGGTGGAACAATCTAACTGAAAAGTACACTAGAACAAGTGAATTTCTTTTTTAAGGTGGAACAATCTAACTGAAAAGTACACTAGAGCAAGTGAATTTCTCTTTTAAGATGGAACAATCTAACTGAAAAGTACATTAGAGCAAGTGAATTTCTATTTTAAGATGGAACAATCTAACTGAAAAGTGCTCTAAGACAAGTGAATTTCTCTTTTAAGGTGGAACAATCTTTAAAAGCGATATTTGAAGCGTATTATGCCATAATGCTTATAGATAGTTTAAATTGAATGAAATAAATAAAATTTGTATTAAGCAATCATCCATGTATTCGAAAAATTCTAAATTTCATAGCTTAAAAATTTTTAGATGTTGTAAATAATCGTCAGATACCTATTGTACAAATATATTAAACAAACTCTCCAACAGCAGAATGACAATATCTTTTATAAAAGAGACGTCTATACAATGTTGCAGTGTCAAAGACTAGCGATTCATTAGAACTTGTTTTCCTAATGTTCACACTAAAACTCACCAAAATTGTAATTTTTTCCCACACTTCTGTTAAATTTTCTTTTACGGAGTTAAATCGTATTTTTTCCCCTACTTCTCTTAAATAAATAAATATATATATATAGTTACGAATTTAAAATCAAAAGTGTGTTCAAACGTTTGAGATCTGGATTTATTTATATGAATACGAAGTACGAAAAAAAAATTTGCTAAATGGTAAAATATCAATAACCGACGAAAGCTATAGAATCAATACTCTTAATATTCGTAAAATAACTCACGGCAGAATGAACTGCATATGTTTCTTTTTTTTATCGAAATTAATCTTTCATATCCATGATTTTCTGTTGCTCAATAGCAGGTCTGGTGCTACAAAAAATAGCTTAGGAAGCCATCATAGTCTGGACCAACCAACGAATTCTGTACGTTATTTTTGTCATGAGTATTAATTCTGTTAAACCATAACATAATTCATAGGGTGAAGTTATCGAAACAACAATGACCATATTTGGAAGTTACTTTATTCTATATAAACTTATTCATCAATCCTAAAATTATTAAATATTCTAGGAGTATAGCCCATTGGTTTAATTTTTCATAATACTTAATTATATGTTTTACAGCGAAGCCACACTGGGCAATCTAGTGTTTACCTCAGGGAACCGAACCCCGAATTTTAGCGTTAAAAGGCCGTAGACTTAACGTTGTCCCACAGAATACTTGATGGTATACTTATGTTTCTAACTTCTCACCAAATGTCTAATATATATATATATATATTGTGACGGAGTTTATTATTATATA
>NW_013666070.1:52151-62304 GCF_000517525.1 Limulus polyphemus | reverse complement strand
ATATTGACCAGGAACGTTATAATTCCGAACATTACAAATCATTCAACTTCAGTGGATTACACATCCGACATTAGTACTTTTACGAAAACATTACCTAACGTTATCGGTGAAAAAAAATCGGCGTGTGATTAGTGAATACCATTGAGCTTGATAGCTCCCTATTAAGTGAATTGTACCTACGTCAACTCGAAATTAACTCATCATGAACCTTGGATAAGATATCAAGGAAGTTCCAGACTAGAAAGAAGACTTTATATTGCTTGTAAGTTTGTAAAACTTTTGTATATAAATCATTGTTTGTAATAACTATTTGTAGTAACTGTTATTGTAAATTGTTTTGCTGTTTATATATTAAACATATTTGTGTTATAAAAGAAACTGTATCAATCTTGATGGCAAATATCATAAATTGGACATATATCAGGATTTATTTAACTATTCAATTTGAATTACCAGTTAGCTCGATTTCAGACCATTCGAAATGGTAGCCTCCCAGTAGCACAGCGGTATGTCTGCGGACTTACAACGCTAGAATCCGGGTTTCGATACCCGTGGTTGGCAGAGCACAGATAGCCCATTGTGTAGCTTTGTGCTTAATTACAAGCAAAGAAAGAAAATTGAAATTGTAATACGTAACAATATATATACACACACACTTATGAAACTTAATGATGTTTTTAGATTCATTGGAACAGGCTACAATATATCATATGCTTATGGTTGAATTTTGTGTGTTCAAACGTACTATGGTGTCTAATGTGGTAGAATTTTCGAGATTCTTCCTTTTAAACAAGCTTATTATAACTTATTAACATGCCTAGCGCTAATTCCTAAAGACCTTTCAATAGTTAACTAATGCTAATAAGATCCAACATGCCACATGCATATGTAAGCAGGAAATCGCAGCAAACGCATTTTTTTTTCTTTTAGCTGGTTATGTTTTTGTTCAGCTATTGGGTTTTGTTTACTTAGCAAAGCTCTGCTATTCTTTCTTGTCGATTCTACAAATAACGCAGTAGACTTTGGAAATGTTCGCCACATAGCTATGTGCTGATTTTGTTTATTTAATCAAAACGTAAGAAGAATCTAATCTAGTTGATCCCAAGCAACCAATGGGGATTAGGTCCCCGAAATTTAATTTTATTGTCTTCACGGCAAGCAGATTGAATTATTTTACTTTCATTTTAAACTAATTTTACTTCTTGTTCAAACATTTTCTGTGAAACATAATTTGCACATTTAGTGTAAGTAAAGAGAAACTGCCTTCAAAAGTGTAACAAAGTGAATCGAATATAGTACGAGTTATATATTATTATTATTCTTAAACATGTCATATAAGATAGTGCAGCATAAAGTGGTGATTAATTGACGGATTCAACCACAATGAAACACTATGTTAGATCCCAGAGCTTACAATGTGAAAAATGGGCACAGCACAGACAGCATATTATGTAGCTTTATGTGTAACGACAAACAAGCAACACTATGTGAACTATTCTACTGTTTATTTACATATGTGTTGTAACCAATAAAGTGATTGCTAAACTAAAAACGTTTACCACTATTCAACGTTACGTAGGTTATTCTACTGTTCATTTACGAGTGTGTTGTAACCAGTAGAGTGATTGCTAAACTAAAAACGTTTACCACTATTCAACGTTACGTAGGTTATTCTACTGTTCATTTACGAGTGTGTTGTAACCAGTAAAGTGATTGCTAAACTAAAAACGTTTACCACTATTCAACGTTACGTAGGTTATTCTACTGTTTATTTACGAGTGTGTTGTAACCAGTAGAGTGATTGCTAAACTAAAAATGTTTACCACTATCCAACGTTACGTAGGTTATTCTACTGTTCATTTACGAGTGTGTTGTAACCAGTAGAGTGACTGCTAAACTAAAAACGTTTACCACTATCCGACGCTGCGTAGGTTATTCTACAATTTATTTACATTTTTTATATTTTTATATAATGAATGAAGGAATTACTTATTTGGAATAGTTCACCGAGGTAAAATAATCAATTATACATATCTTATTTTCAATACCAAAACCTTTCAAAGGAACTAAACAGAAATGACTTCTGTTTAAAACTGATACGATAACTTAGACGCTTACTTCTTTGGCAATGGGTAGAGTAACCTGAGAACAATCTCAGTTAAATAAAGTATTATAACTCTCAGGTTACTCTACCCCTTGCCAAATAAGTAAACGGCTAAGTATATATTATTAGCAATGGGAGAACCTGAGAATGATTTCTGTCAAATAAGGTATTATAACTCAACTCAAGCCGATTACCTCTTTAGCAATGGGTAGGGTAACCTAGGAATGATTTCATTTAAGTAAATAAGGTATGATAACTCAACTCAAGCCGATTACCTCTTTAGCAATGAATAGAATAACCTGAGAATGATTTCATTTAAACAACGTATAATAACTCAAACGCTTGCTGTAGGTTTTTCATCTTTCATCAGTGGTAAACTGTTGAAATGAGGTGTAGCATCCAGAATCGTAAGAGTAATTGATTCCTTTGTTAAATATATCTTTCTGCTCTGCTATGCGTATAGAAATGTAAAATTTATTTTGTGTGTAAACATGAATACAACAGTGACAATGATTTTTTAAATTCATTTTGTGTGTAAACATGAATACAACAGTGACAATGATTTTTAAATTTATTTTGTGTGTAAACATGAATACAGCAGTGACAATGATTTTTTAAATTTATTTTGTGTGTAAACATGAATACTGCAGTGACAATGATTTTTTAAATTTATTTTGTGTGTAAACATGAATACAACAGTAACAATGATTTTTTAAATTTATTTTGTGTGTAAACATGAATACAGCAGTGACAATGATTTGTTAATTTATTTTGTGTGTAAACATGAATACAGCAGTGACAATGATTTGTTAATTTATTTTGTGTGTAAACATGAATACAGCAGTGACAATGATTTTTTTCACAGTAAAAATAAATACAACTGTGATAAGAAACATAACGAACAAATGTTCAATGGGCAATATTTTACATGCAAGCCAACAAGATATAAAACACCGCTGTTATTTTACATGCAAGTCAATAAGATATAAAACATGCTGTTTACTTTTAGATTCAAGTAGGAAATCATTTCTATCTTTTTGTGTTCTTTCATTTTTCTTAAGAGTGTGATATAGCAGCTGTTTTTTTTATTCAGTTTTAAAACTCAAAACAAATGTATAACACCCAAGGATATATAGATATATAAAGTAACATAACACCTGGTCTTAAAAAAAGAAAGAAAGAAGGAAACGTGCAGAAGGATATATAGATATATTAAGTAACATAACACCAGGTCTTAAAAAAAAGAAAGAAAGAAGGAAACGTGCAGAAGGATATATAGATATATTAAGTAACATAACACCGGTCTTAAAAAAGAAAGAAAGAAGGAAACGTGCAGAAGGATATATAGATATATTAAGTAACATAACACCGGCTCTTAAAATAAAATAAAGAAAGAATAAAACGTGCAGATCTTGAAAAGGATTAGACTGCTGTACTCTCTTTAGGTAACTAAAACATGCTCCCCCCCCCAGTGGCACAGCGGTATGTCTGCGGACTTACAACGCTAGAATCCAAGCTTCGATACCCGTGGTGGGCAGATCACAGATAGCCCATTGTGGAGCTTTGTGCTTAATTACAAATAAACTAAAACATTTTAACAATTGCATGGTAAATAGTGTGTTGTGAAACAACAGTTAAAGGCTTTTATAATTTTGTTTAAACACACGTATTTCATTCGACCTTATAAAATAATAATCAAAGCTATTATTATTTTTTTTTGATTAGGCAAAACTGAAAAATAAAAGTCCAGAAATAGACTACTTACATAACATTTGTTTTTATTCATAAAATGTTTTTATGTCATTACTCTACCTATGACCTTTCTTTATCTTCCATAATATCTCAGTTAACTAACTGAAGAGAGAAGTTTAACGCTCTATTATTTCTTTAGATTCTAAGGAAATGTTACACACATATAGTGAAATAATATGTGACAATTGGGAGGTTTTATATTTTCTATTATAGAGTATTATTTTAAAAAAATGATTGTTTCATTGAGAAAGCTTCGTTAGTTGAATGGTGAATGGAAATTAGAAATAATCACTTAATTATGCGAAACATGATAGAAAACTGTCGTCACTCGCATAAAAGGCTCATTTATCTTCAAATTAATCTATTAAAACTCATACTTAAAACTTCACCGAACCTTCTCAGCTCATTTAATCTTACATTTGAATGCAAATGAAATATATATATGTATTTTCAAACACTTACTGATTGCAAAGAAGTGCAATCAGTAAGCGTGTTTTCAAAGTATAAGTATGCAATCAGTAAGTGTGTTTTCAAAGTATAAGTATGCAATCAGTAATCGTGTTTTCAAAATATAAGTATGCAATTGGTAAGTGTGTTTTCAAAGTATAAGTATGCAATCAGTAATCGTGTTTTCAAAGTATAAGTATGCAATCAGTAAGCGTGTTTTCAAAGTGTAAGTATGCAATCAGTAAGTGTGTTTTCAAAGTATAAGTATGCAATCAGTAAGTGTGTTTTCAAAGTATAAGTATGCAATCAATAAGTGTGTTTTCAAAGTATAAGTATGCAATCAGTAAGCGTGTTTTCAAAGTATAAGTATGCAATCAGTAAGCGTGTTTTCAAAGTATAAGTATGCAATTAGTAATCGTGTTTTCAAAGTATAAGTATGCAATTAGTGAGTGTGTTTTCAAAGTATAAGTATGCAATCAGTAAGTGTGTTTTCAAAGTATAAGTATGCAATCAGTAAGTGTGTTTTCAAAGTATAAGTATGCAATCAGTAAGCGTGTTTTCAAAGTATAAGTATGCAATCAATAAGTGTGTTTTCAAAGTATAACAAAAAATTCAGTGAAAGTAGTGATGCATCGTTTTCATTCCATTTTTACGAGAAGATATAAAAAACACAATCGCAAATAAACAGTGTCCATAAAGTCGTGTGTGATTTTGTTTGATTGATTACTATAGTTAAGCCCTCTAAAAGTCATGCTAGTTCGTGATGATTATGCGTGAGCCACAAATCTTTTCAAGATCATCGTCGGCATAAAACTAAAGACTTGCATGAGCCACAAATATTTTCCACACCAGTGATATTTCACACAGAATTACCTAATTGTGTTAAAATATTTTATTTAATGCGGCAGAAGACTTAATTACTGTTAGGATAAATGGGTTCAAAAAAAAGCTTAAATCCCTGGTGACATATTCAAAAGTAAAAATTACAGATTTACAGAAATTACATATATAGGATGTTTGGGGAATTCAAACATATGTATTTAAAGGATACTTTAGAAATAAGAGAAAACAATTAATTAAGTTCATGAATCAAAATATAGTTCATAACACACAAGTAACAAAACGAACGTTTTCCCTTTTTTAAATCTTACAACATAAGGACAAAAAGTTTGTATTACCGTTAATTTTTAATATGAAAGAAATGAACTGTAAATTAAGACCTGAATATAAAGCGTGGGTTTTATTTTTAAATACATAAACACTTATACTTTCGTAAATACAGCTATTCTTATACAATTTTAATTCATTATTTTTGTCATGTACAGGTTACCAAGCTAGGCTAAAAACTCACCGGCTTCTGAATAATGTGATATATTATTGCGTACATAAAAAATTCAGAAGTGACAACCCATGTTAAAACACCTATCTTGTAGAAAAAACAAGTATAAGTTAGTTCTTTTTTTATCTTAAAGTGGCTAATTTATGCCACTCATTAATTTCAATATTTTTTAATTATAAGCAACATTTACGATTGAGGCATAAGCATTTTGCATATGAAATACAGTCTTTTTTCTGTTCTGTTTTTTGGAGAAAATTAAGTTATATATAGAACGAACGATCATAAGTAAGGAACAAAAGTTATAGAGAAAACAATAACATTGTTTTTATATGTATAAAGTAATTATTAATTACATTAATAATAAAAGATATATTCAGACTTACTCGTGGTACTTTTCTGAAAGGGAAACTTAAAATTAATAAGACAAAGAAAACAGAATAAAGCAGTGATTATTTGGGTGTTAAAATGAAATAATATAAAAAATTATCAAAACTTATCACTGCAATATAAAAACAAGATTCATTATTTTTTTTGGCTCTTTAAAGAGCCTGTCTTAATTTACCTGGGCGTAACATCAGGATATGTAGAATATTTAGTACAAATATCGGCAACCATTATTAACAGAAAATGTCCATTTCCTGATTGAAGGTGGAGAAGATATTGAACGGATTGATTGTAATATGCGTGTATCTATAATACATATATTAGCATCCTTCATTCAGATTGAAGGTGGAGAAGATATTGAACGGATTGATTGTAATATGCGTGTATCTATAATACATATATTAGCATCCTTCATTCAGATTGAAGGTGGAGAAGATCTTGAACGGATTGATTGTAATATGCGTGTATCTATAATACATATATTAGCATCCTTCATTCATGACCAATTAATAATTTTTGCATCCAACTAGGTAGAGATGTAATTATTCTATCATGAGCTGGAGACCAGAAAGACGCAAACAAAAATTATATCAATAGAATGTAGTGCAATATATATACATATTTTTAGAAAAACGTTTAAAAATAAATAAGATTTTCATACACTCAAAATCTATAAAATAGATATATAATAGTTGACGTTATGGCATTTAAATAGTTATCATTAGTACGCGGTTAAAAATAGATAAGATTTTTATACACTCAGAATCTATAAAACTCTATATACTAGTTGACGTTATGGCATTTAAATAGTTATCATTAGTACGCGGTTAAAAATATGATACGCGCTCTTTTGTTTGTAAAACACGCTTGTTCACGAGAACATTGGAGGTCACAATTTTGTTTGTGATATAATTAGTCCAACCGGTATAGTGAATTTTGTCACAATATATCACATGAGTAGAAACTGTCAAGTAAGAGAGTTTATCTAGCATTGTGTTGACATCAGTAAAAAAGTTTGTCATTATAAAACATATTAGAAATTGAAGATATAGTAAAGATACAGAAAACGTGATTCTTAAAATTATTCTATCTCTTGTTTTAAATAAATGTATTTTGAATATTAATCTAACTCATCAGAAATTTATGTCTCGGTATCTATCTATCTATATATGTAAAATGCATGCACATATATATATTTATTTACATACATAGGTTTGTATAACTGTTTTCTAAGCGGCATAATGGTTATATCCAGTTGAAGCACATCGTTATACTTTTTGTTGTTGTTGTTAAACGCAAAACTACCTAATAATATATCTCTGCTAGGCCCACTGCATCTAGAGATATCCAACTTTTTACTGTGTTAAACCCTCAAACTCACCGTTAGTCAGACAGTTACATAAAGGAACTTCTAGTTGAGAACACAATTAACTAAACAGTTAAAGCACTAGTAAGTTTTTGTTGTGTTTCAGCTGCTTTTATATTATTTCACGTTAACATTATTTTCTAAATCGTTATAGAGCTGTGTACAATTTTACGGCAACAGGACTAGAACCATGGATCCTCGGATTCACCGTCCGACACTCTGTGTAGTAGATCTAACCCGGTCCTGTTAGAGGCATTGTGTATTTTATATAAAAAAGTGGTAACTCTCTCGTGTGAAGATCCTTTTCTGAAGTTAACTTGAACTACATCGTGTAAAGCTCCTTTTCTGAGGTTAACTTGAACTACATCGTGTGAAGCTCCTTTTCTGAGGTTAACTTGAACTACATCGTGTGAAGCTCCTTTTCTGAGGTTAATTGGAACTATATCATTCATTTATCTTTACTTTTATTTTTGTTTTTTTACTTTTGGTCATGTATATTTTGTAAGAAATGAAAGAGCACAAATGTTTATAATACAATGCGCATTTAAAACAGTATTATTCTCTGCATTATTTTATAACATTTGAAACATATATTAGTATTTTGATACGTACATTGTGTTTAATACTTGTCCACATATCAAATAAAAATCATTATATATTTTGTGATTTAATGCTTCTAATCTATTGAAAGAGCCGTACAACATTTTCCTCTGCTATTTTTCGTCAATGTAATTTCTACAGTAGAAATCGCATACGAATATAAATTATCACGTTATTTCCGCTTAAGGCTTTTACTCCTTACCTTTATTACCTGTCAATGACATATTCAAAATGGTAATATTCTAACTGGTGTGACGTTTATAAATTATGTGTATTGCACGAAGAATAATTAAAAAAAAAATAAACGTCAACGCTCGTATTGGTACCTAAGTTTTGATTGTAACGCACTGGGATTCGGGGTAATTCATGAGTAAGATATGTTTGTTATCTTACCGCCAACTTATTTCACTATCTTCTTGTTGAACTACTGATAAAAACATGTAATGGATTTGTTAGCAATTATATTAAAAAATAACAATGACTTAGAAGTTTTCTTGTGCTGCTACTTCTAGAGAATAAATAGTAGAGCTACAACTCAGTTGTTGAGTGAAACATTTTTGTTCTTTGAAATATAAGAAGCTACCGAAAAATTATGGTGTTTATCATTTCTTCGTCACGTTCTTCCTGTTATTAGAGTGATACATCACGCTGAATAATTATAGCTTGAAACATACCCTAGAAGTATTTCGATTGTCTCTTATTGATGTATATAATTGTCACTTATGAGAAAACTCTCAATTATAAACAGAAACAAGTTTATTGGAGAACGATGGTTATTATATCGAAATAAATCTTGCATAAGTTATTATTTTACTGTCGAATATGATTTGTTTTTATACCAGGTGTCACTGAGATCGCTAACCGTTACTCTTGTTTGGCTTGTTCCACCTTTTAACAAGTATCAAGATAATGGCGAGAGCCCCCTGTTTTTTGTCGTAAGAAATATCCCCCACAGAAGTTTCCAATTTTAATTAGGTTGGTTTGTTTTCTTGTGAATAACTGTTATATATTTTTTTTAATCCATTTTGCAATATTTATCGTTTTCAGTTTATAATGTTTTTAACGTACCTTTTATACATTGTTGTAGTTTAGGTCTCTCATGGCATTATGCATTTTCTATTTTTTGGGGGTGTTTAGAAATGTGTTTGATGTACTATTTCAACTAACTGTCGATATCTCGAAACATTTGACTGATGTCACAAAAACGTCGCATATTTTTAAATCTATTTTGTTTTGAGTTTAAATCAGAAATGACCTTAAATTCGAAGTTTTAGGATGAAATGACCTATTAACTTCATGCCATTGTAATTTAAAATGAACGAACTATTTACGGATTGAAAATATAAAAAAAACTAACTTCTACGCGTATTTAAATAAGTAATTCCCGTTTTTCACTCTCCGCCTGTGAATATGTTAAAGAGCTCTGAGTAATATTATTCATATATTTCACAATAACGGAACAAGATTTGATAACTGTCTCTACGTATATTAAATTAAATAGCTATTTAAGCTGGAAACGACATATTCAGCATCCATGTACTAAACCCATTTTTTTGTCGTACGAAAACACACGTTGCAATTTATTGTTATGAAACCAAGAAAACGAGTTGATACGATTTAAAACATGTTTGTTTTTTTTCCTTAACATTGTTTAGCATTAGAGTAAAATAGATTCAAGTTAAACTACTATATTTCCATCATGAAAAAAACTCTTCTTTATATCCTTTCGAATGTATGATTTTATGCTTTACTTGAGATTCAGGGATGAAGTTAAAATGTACAAATAGACATAATTTAATTTTACAAGCATAAATTCACTTCTATTCCATTGTATTATATCTTCTTGTATTCTATAACAAAAGCTCTTTGAAATCTATTTTTTATTATCCTCGAAATGCATTTGTAAAATATACATTTTTTATGCTTATCCGCATTTTTATTTATTTTTCTCAAAGACTTTGATAAGTTTTCTAAAATTTACTTTTAGAATAACAAGAAACTTTTGTCAGTATGAAATTGATTTTAAGCCTTGTGAATATAATCACTTAAAGTATACGCGAAACGAACTTATACTACAGGTACCGTACAAATTACTTAATATGTGACATACATATTTTTATTTGGAATTATGGTGAAGTTAGTTTTAGCGTTCGTAATCTAT
>NW_013666070.1:42379-51445 GCF_000517525.1 Limulus polyphemus | reverse complement strand
AATACCTTGTTTCTTCTGGAATACCTTGTTTCTTCTGGAATACCTTGTTTCTTCTGGAATACCTTGTTACTTCTGCAATACCTTGTTATTTCTGGAATACCTTGTTATAGCTACTTCTTTATGCACAACCTTTCCGCTTGTATATCATAGAGGCGAAAATGTCTGCTAAATATTTAATTATTAACGCTAATATTTTATTGACTTATATGTGTATTTGGAGATCAAAATTACAGTACATCTCCTTGTACGGGGAGACGATATTCTGTATGTAAACTATAATGTAAAATTATACATTAGGCAACTATATATATACATATAAAAATACATTTCTTGTAGGTTAAGACTATTGGTCTCTATAATGTAAAATTATACATTAGGCAACTATATATATACATATAAAAATACATTTCTTGTAGGTTAAGACTATTGGTCTCTCTTCTCACTCATTTATATTTTTCTCCACATATGTTTAAATATATGTTATATAATAACAGAATATTCACAATAACTTTTATTTCTTCGTTGAAACGGTACTTGAGGATAATATCTAATGATCATGAATTTCTGAGTAGTAAAGTTTAAATATTCTTAGTTTCCATCTAAGGTGTCAGTCGACATAAATTTAACTTTGAACATTGCTTTCCAGTATTGTGCACAAAATATTCGTTTCCCTATTATAATTGATATTGCGCTTGTTAAGGTCACTGATGATAAGATGCATACTTATTAAGTTCCATAGACGAAGGAATAGTAATATTAAAAATGTTTATAAGTTATTCTAGAACACCCGAAAAACTATAACTATCATATGATGATGTCAGTAACGTTTAGATAACACAATTTCTGTTTTCCAAACCGTTTTTCTTATTACACCAAACAAACTACATACTTCCTAAACAAATTTAGTATTATATCAACACTTACTCGAAACTCATACACCGTACTCTTCTGTTGAAAACTTTGTGTTTGCACAAAGAAACACTTGTCAAAACTTATTCTTAACATTTCTCTACTTAATACAGGCAAATAAGTGTGTACCAGTATTAATCAGCTTCTTACTATTCAGCATTGTAAAATAAGGAATAAAATCTTTATTACTAATTGTTTAGTTTTGACTCCGGAATCACTGGAGATTTGTGTTTTTGTAATTAAGCACAAAGCTACATAATGGGCTATCTGTGATGTGCTAACCACGCGTTCAAAACCCAATTTGTAGAACCATAAGTCTTCAGAGTTACCGCTAAACAATTGTTGAGATATCATGGGAGAGATCACTTGGTTAGAAAATGAATTCCCTTTGATGTTTTACAACTTACAATAAACATGAAGCTAAAACAGAATATCGTTTTAATTTCATGTTTATCGTAACTATAGTACTGACAGGTATGAACTTTAAATTATAGTTAAATAAATAACGTATTAGTCTATATAAATAGGTTTTCATGGATACCCTTTCTTGTGCCAAATAATAATAATAATAATATACATTTTCTGTATGAATCCGTTAGAGGATAAAATACACATCCAATAAACATAAATCTATAAAGTTCCTGGATCAAAACTATCCCTTATGTTCATGAACATGGGTAGTAGCTCAGCATTAAATTATCCTATTACCTCATCAAGCATTTAACCTTTTATCAAGAAATATAATGCTAATTAATATTAATATGTTTTAGAAAAATGCAAAAAAGTTTAAAAGTGTTCCATTGTATTAAATCTAATCTGGGAAGAGTTGAACAGTTACTTGCAAGTAGAATATTAATCTGGGAAGAGTTGAACAATTACTTGCAAGTAGAATATTAATCTAGAAAGAGTTGAACAATTACTTGCAAGTAGAATATTAATCTGGGAAGAGTTGAACAATTACTTGCAAGTAGAATATTAATCTAGAAAGAGTTGAACAATTACTTGCAAGTAGAATATTAATCTAGAAAGAGTTGAACAATTACTTGCAAGTAGAATATTAATCTGGAAGAGTTGAACAATTACTTGCAAGTAGAATATTAATCTGGGAAGAGTTGAACAATTACTTGCAAGTAGAATATTAATCTCGGAAGAGTTGAACAATTACTTGCAAGTAGAATATTAATCTGGGAAGAATTGAACAGTTACTTGCAAGTAGAATATTAATCTAGAAAGAGTTCAACAGTTACTTGCAAGTAGAATATTAATCTGGGAAGAGTTCAACAGTTACTTGCAAGTAGAATATTAATCTGGGAAGAGTTGAACAGTTACTTGCAAGTAGAATATTGGTAAATTGTGGTAAATTGCAATTCATTAGTGCAGCTATAGATATGATCTTCATATTTCACTTGTTTTATCTTTAAACCTATTCATAAAATATATATTAAAGGTAGAAATTTTATGAATTATACTATAAAACCTGCTCCTACATTCTTTTATCTCAGTGTTTTATAAATTGTTTCATGATATATTAATAATGTTACCTCATACTACGAACGTTCATACGAAAGCAGCCAACAAAGTTCGTTCAATAAAACTGAAGCAATTATGCAAACTATATAATACTTTGTTCATCAACACACAGCTCAAAATAATCTTTTTGGATATTCTTAAAAATGATACGGGCTACAATGTCGATAAAAAAAATTGTTTTTTTCTTTTTTAGAGCAAAACCGCATTTGGCAATCTGTTGTGTCCATTGCTTGGAATCGCATTGAAAATCCCGTGTCTTACTGTTATGTTCCACCAGATGGAATGGCGGGTAAATCTACAAACTTACAACACTAAAATCCGGAGTTCGATTCTCTGTGCTGGACACAGCAAAGAGTCCAGCATGGCTTTGCTCTATATTAAATTAAACTACCGTTGTCGCATAGGGAGAGCCGATAAAAAAATATTGCTTGAAACAAATTATAACAATAAAGATACTATCATTTATGAACACAAGTTTTTTTTGTGTTTGTTTTTCTGAAACGGAAAGAAAATAAGTTTGCTGACGTATACAAGATCTATACGTATATACTCCCGTGTAAGTAATGTAATGAGAAAATGAAAACCTGAACTTTTCAAACATGTTAAAGCAGTGATCAATTTTTTACATTAAAATGTTGGCCGTTTACCAAACCAAATGAGTGAAGTATTTATTACATGCAACACAAATAATTATTGGAAGTTTGTAGAAGCAATAAGCAACAAAGCATATTTTGTATTGAAATACTATTGTAACCAAAAGTGGAACGTCGTAAAACCACTTCGTTATGCATATAAATGGTTGTCAATTTACTATTATATTTTGTATAATGTGTTTCCATACATGAGTATCAAACTTTAAGTAACTGTCATTTTTATTCCATAAGGTTTGTGTGTAGTTCAATAGAAAAAAATGCTTACAGATATTGATGTGAGATCTTATGATGTTTACTATTAAATACAGCATATTTTCTAAGAACATTTCCACACGAATGAGAGACTTACATCTACTGAAATTTAAATATATCATATATAATCATTCTATCACACAAAGGCAGATTTGATTTAAAAAATAAGAAAACAAACAAGACATGATTATTTTTTAAATATTTAAAGTTTGAACAAAAAAGATAGGTAACATTTTGCCTGTTTTACAGGCACTTCTAATATTTAACTATACTGCTAAGTAATTAATTAGAAATGCAGCAAAACACTATTCAAATACAAAATAATACTAGGTAGTTCTGCGTGTTAGTCTTAGTATTGGCTTCGAAATATTTAAAGGCTAAAGATAAGACTATTTATTGTCATTAGGCTGATGAAACTAAGTGCGTTTAGACGATTCACCAATATGAGCTGAAAGTGAACTAAGCTGTTGAAACTAAGTGCGTTTAGACGATTCAACAATATGAGCTGAAGGTGAACTAAGCTGTTGAAACTAAGTGCGTTTAGACGATTGAACAATATGAGCAGAAGGTGAAGCCTCCAGATTTGAACTGATGCTTAAATTTACGCCATCAGTATTTACAACTCAATCTTAAGTTAACAAGAACATTTTTGTAATCATTATAACAGATATACAAATTTGCATCATGACAACATATTTTCTCATTTAATCTAAATGTTAAGAGTTGTTGAAGTTAAAATGACGTATTTAATATTTCTTCGTTGATTCCAATGCGGCCCCCAGTGGCACAGCGGCATATCTGCGGACTTACAACGCTAGAATCCGGGTTTCGATACCCGTGCTGGGCAGAGCACAGATAGCCCATTGTGAAGCTTTGTGTTTAATTACAAACAAACAATCCATTGAGATGTATTTAGGACTTAGCTTTAAAGAGCCTGTTGTTTGCATTAACACAAAATATTAAAAATTAGTGAAAAAGCAATGGGAAAATTCAACGTTAATACTTTTATATTTGTTCATGATTGTTTCTTTGTTGAATTTCGCGCATAGCTATTCTAGTGCTACTATTTACCCTAGCAGTCCCTAATGTAGAAATGATAGACTACAAAACAGACAATCAGTCAACATCACTTAGTCTATTATTGTCCTTGGTATAATGGGGTTGACAATCGCCTAAACACCCCTATTGCTGAAAGGGCGTACATACCAGTCAACATCACTTAGTTTATTATTGTCCCTGGTATAATGGGGTTGACTAGTCAACCCCATTATACCAAGGACAATAATAAACTAAGTGATGTTGACTGGTATGCACGCCCTTTCAGCAATAGGGGTGTTTAGGCGATAGTCAACCCCATTATACCAGGGACAATAATAAACTAAGTGATGTTGACTGGTATGTACGCCCTTTCAGCAATAGGGGTGTTTAGGCGATATCGCCTAAACACCCCTATTGCTGAAAGGGCGTGCATATTTGGCAATGGATTTCGATCCCGCGACCCGAAAATTGCAACTCGAGCATCCAACCACGTGGCCAAGTGATTTATTTATCAGCAATATGTAAAAAATATTTTGCGCAAGAGTTTGTGGATCTTAGTAACACAACTGAGTTGTCCTTATACTTCAACTCAATATTCAACTTAGCTGAGCCTGCACGTGGTAATAGGACTATGCGAAGGAGCAGCAAGTCACGTGATATTATTTATTTACAGACAATAAATATTTATACGTTTCATTAAAAATATGTTCAAATCTGTAGAAATTTATTATATATACTTTTAATTACTACATTTTTAGTTAGCTGATCATTCAAAATATAATATCGATAATTCTGTGAGATTGTTTCTTTGATCACATATTTAGGGTTTCCTCGCCAAATCAGAGTAAAAAATATCCAATTAGGTCTTCTCCGTGTTTGTTCATTTGTTTTTTGTTTATAATTAAGCACAAAGCTACACAATGGGATATCTGTGCTCTGACCACTACTGGTATCGAAACCCGGATTCTAGCGTTGTAAGTCCGCATATATACCGCTGTGCCAATGGGGGGGGGGGCATTTTGTCTGTGTATAATTGGAGGAGTAACAAGAAATTTTGCTCAAATAAAGTTATGCATAATTTTATATTCTTAAACCAACTCAAATAATCGCATCTACCATCCACTGAAAAGTAATGATTTTTACTCTACCAATTACCATTGTTTGTGCTACGTGTGAAATAAGTCACATTAATTTAAACGTAAAAATGTAATATTTTCTACATACAATAAAATGTTGAAATAATATTTCATAGAATTATATTTTTTGATATTGATATTTATCAAAATGTTAGTAACATATATGTACATATCAATGAGAGGGCCACGAACATTGGTCGAACACTTTTTTAGTAGCACCGTGATGACAGCCTGTTAAGATGTGAGGTACGAGGTAATATAGTTTGGATGCACAGAACTGGAAGTAGAATTAATATAATAAAGCAGCTGACCACTGGTCATCCTCTAAGAAATTAGGAGCTTATAATATATTAAGTCATTAAAAAATTATTGGAGTGAGCGGTTTATCAGCTGGCCTCTGGTCATCCTCTAAGAAACTAGGAGCTTATATTTTAAATCATTAAACAATTATTGGAGCAAGCGAGTATAGTAGCAGCATTTATTAATGCAGTCGGTACGGAGAATGCAAGGCTTCCTATTTCTTTGAAGCGTTAAAACCAGATATAGGGGGACAAGGTGCAATGTCCTAAATAAAGGGAACGATGGAATGTATGTTTGGGAGTGGAATATAAAAACTGGTGTTCAACGAAAAGAAGGAGAGAGAAAAAAATAGAGATCAGATGTGAGAGATAAACCGAAAAACCAAGAGAGGCATAAGAAGAAATTAATTATTGCTTGTAAGAAACTAAAAAGGTAAAACTAAGTCTTTGTGTTATGAATTACTGATATTAAACAGCAGTTTTTATGTTTATATTGGTGCGAACCAATTCCTCATAAAAATATAATTAAAGTTGAAATAGTTAAGAAGAGAGAACAAAATACGAGTATAACACGATTGTAACATCGTCTGAATGAGTCATAGCCTTCACTATTCGTTGGTAAAAAAGTAGCCCAAGAGTAGGCGGTGGGTGGTGATGACTAGCTGCCTTCCCTCTAGTCTTACACTGTTAAATTAGGGACGACTAGCGCAGATAGCCGTCGTGTAGCTTTGCACGAAATTCAAACCAAACCAAACCTCCACCCCCTCCATTACCACATAAATACACAAGTGTTTTAGTCTTAAACTTGCTCGCTTACAATTTTAAAACCAAGCTTACAAACCTCCTTATTTTTCTGTCCAATGTCATTATATCATTTCTAAGATTCTTAAGATTTATGTGAGGAACTGGTACTTATAAAAGTTTCATACCTGAGGACTGAAGAACATGCACACTGATACTTTATGATATTTATGTTTTATTTATTTCAAGCTATCGTGTTTTATTCATTAAAAACGTGACACATAATGCTATTGTTCAAAAAGTCCTTTTCAATTATTTACATTTATTTCGAAAAGTAATAATCTTTTGTAATCTACATAAGTAATTAAACAATATCCGGAGCAAACTTTCAAGAGTCGAACACTATATTTAAAAATACACAACCGTTTCCATTGTTTATCTTTAAAGTTACGTTTACTTTTAACTGCATTTTGAACAATATTTTTCCCGTAAGATAACACTGACAGAAATGTAAGTCAAAAGACCGTGTTACTTAAGCTGAGTCATCTTTTAATCTCATCTAAAACCAAGTACCACTGGGACTAATATTAACCTGTAATACCATTTTCATTTGTTTCTAGAATTAGGGATTAATAATCATATTTGTCTTGTTTTTCATAATGCAAGACATATGTATATATTGGATTAAATACTTAGTTTGTGACTTTAATTTTTAATTATCAATTAAATTTGTTTTTAGGCTTACGGATTAATAATCATATTGAATCACAAAATGATGCTGATACAGTACTGGCTTAATCTTCTTCCCTTACATTTTTCGTTATTCCCTCTGTGTGTGGGTGTAATTATTTGGCTTAAATGCCACATGAACAAAATTAATTGATAATTAAAAATTAAAGTTATAAACTAAATATTTAGTCCAATACACATATATGTTTTACATTGTGGAAAACAAGACAAATCCGTTTTTGAGATAATTAATGATGTAAATAATTATTTTTTGTCTATAAAGTATCAGTAACCGTCATTGAATTTTTACCTAGAAGCAAGACAGGTAGAAATGTAACTAATATTTTTATAAATAATTCTATTATAAGATAGACGCATGAAATTAGATATTGATTGAATGAGTAAGTTAACAGGTTTAATCCGGAAGAATACTGATTAAGTTACAAGGACTCTATTACACCTATAGCAGATATATTTTACCCAAGGATTATAACCTACTTTGAATGAGTAAGTTAACAGGTTTAATCCGGAAGAATACTGATTAAGTTACAAGGACTCTATTACACCTATAGCAGATATATTTTACCCAAGGATTATAACCTACTTTGGAATATTGAAAGGAGAAAATAGGACTACATTTTGGAAACTTCACTGGTCTACTCGATATAATTAACAAAACAAGTTTATTTCAATAATATTACTAATTAAAAACCCTAGAACATAAATAAACTTATGAAGTCTCAGTGTTGTTATATATGATTGTGATCAGGACTTCTTACAGACCAGTATATGTCCTTGTTCATCAAAACATTACCCTACACCCAAACAACGTTTATTCTGATTGCACTATCGAAAGGGTTCCCATCAGTGGCACAGCGGTATGTCTGCGGACTTACAACGCTAGAAACCTGGTTTCGATACCCATGATGGCCAGAACACAGATAGCCTATTATGTAGCTTTGCACTTAACTACAAACAAACAACCCCCACCCCCCCGAAAGCTACTACAACCGGGTTTAATACCACGATTTATATACATAGTCAAGAAGTAAATAAGCTCAGCAGAAGAACAATAAGATCAATACGTTCTTTCATACTAATGTTTCCCTTCACCAAAACTAAACCATCATCTAACTTATCGTTCAAGTCTGGCTATTTAGCCACGAACCCATCCCTTGTCAGTGTAACTATGAAATATTGGCTCATTTGTAATGAGTAAAGGTGTGAGAAGGTGCTACTGCTAATTAGGATGCTCTAAACATAATTCAAATGAGATGTTTATTGCTGTGCAGCCAACTGCGAGGCTGAAGCAGGTCCTCTTGACTAAAGACAAAAAATAATGTCCTTTGCTATTCTTAATTGATAATCATTCCAATTATTGTTCTGAAGTCCATGAGAAGAGCACTGGAAATTATTAACTATCATATTGCACAGATAGTGGTCATCACGACTTCACTTTTCATAGAAAAAAAGAAGACAAAAACTCCCCCTCACCAACAACTGATAATGTAGTATACTATTGTACATAAACAATATTGTAATATACTGTTGTAAAGAAATAATATTGTAATATACAGTTGTACAGAAACGATATTATAATATACTGTTGTAAAGAAACAATATTGTATTATAAAGTTGTACAGATACAATATTGTGATACAGTTCTACAGAAACAATATTTTAATATATAGTTGTACATAAACAATATTGTGATAATTTTAATTTCGCGCAAAGCTACACTAGGGCTATCTGCGCTAGCCGTCCCCAATTTAGCAGTGT
>NW_013666070.1:35942-41379 GCF_000517525.1 Limulus polyphemus | reverse complement strand
TGACCGTCACATTATAACGCCCCCACGGCTGAAAGGGCGAGCATATTTGGTGGGATGGGGATGCGAACCCGCGACCCGCAGATTGCGAGTCGAGCGTCCTAACCTCCTGGCCATGCCGGGCCTAATGTGTAATTATTCGTTTGTAGATCGGTTACGGGTAAGATGAGCAAAAAATAACATCAGATTTGGCTGCTAGTCGTTGCTTCTATGTACAAGACTCAAACACCATGTTTAGTCTCACGGGTTATGGTTGGATGGCATACAATTCCCATAACCTCGTTGCGAAGGGTAGCAGCAGTCGGAAGGCTATCATGAGTGATCGGGATCGCCGAATATTACACAGAATTTTAAACATATTTATATGTATATATATATATATATATATACGTATGTTTTAAACAAGGGTCCTATTCGTCCAAGAAGTCAGAATTAGTGTGATCATCTTTTTCGATTTAGTTTCTAGATAGCAACTGTATAGGATCAGGAATATTTCATAAATCTGCATTAGTAAAAATTTGAAAAAAGCAGAATTTAGTAACCTAGCTATTATATAATCATCAAATATGAGCCTTCCTGTATCGTCCCTCAAAAGCCCTACACCAATCCTGACTTTTTTTACCTTTAGGTGTATTTAAAGATAAACATACTATTAAATTAAAAAGTTTCAGCCAACGGTTTTTCGCAGTTTTTCGATTTCCTAATTTACCGTTTGACTAACTCTCTTGATCTTCTACATTTCTCTAAATCTCCGATCCTAGCAGTCAATTTAAACTTATTTAATTTTTATACCCTTTGTGAGTCAACCTGTTTTTTTTTACTTTCAAGTAATTTTCTTTTTTTTTCTATGAGAACATGCCTATCTTGGATGTATATAGAAATACTCTTAAACGTTTCCACACTTAATCAGTATCTTCAATCATTTCAGTTACCCAATTCCAAACTGACACTTCTTGTCTAATCCTTTCATATTTTTAAATTTTGGAATAAGAACCTTATTATGTACCTCCATATACAGCAAGAGATGTCCACCTAATTGAGCAGTGATCACATTCACCCTAAAGCTTCCCAGTCTCCACTCTCTCCCTCCCTCCCTCATTATTTGACTTCAAAATTTCTCAATGCTAAATGCCTGAAATTAAAATCCCCCATAATTATGGCTTCATTAACAGTTTAATTCTTCATCTCACTATAGAGGTTTTCATTAATTTCATTAGCTTCATCTGCTAGTGTGTAACAATTTCTTTCCTTATAACCACGAACGGAAACCCAAATAAATTCAATCTAATTAATGTTATATTTGATAAGGTCAACTTATGTAGGATGTAACTCATTTTTTGACATTCGAAGACTCTACTCACTCTGTTTATTGGTACTCTATCCCTATTAAATAACCCCTAACTCCCTGTTTTAAAAACTTCCTTTGATCATAATTACTTGCATTTCACCATTATACCCATTACGTGAAAATCCTCTATTCCAACCAGTGTTCTAAAGTCATGTGTTTCATTTCTTCTAGTTTTCAGTTGTGTCACTAGCTCTTCTAAACAAACAAGCTCCTACCCAATTTAAATGTAACCCTCACCACTAGTTCAAAGCTGCATTTACAGTTGTGTCACTAGCCCTTGCAAACAAACCAGGTCCTACCCGATTTAAATGTACACCATCCAATTTAAAAATTCCACTAAAATTATCCCCAAAACACTGAACCGTCTTGTCCTTACATAGTAACCTAAGCCTAGATTTTTGTAAAATATATGAAAGTCACAGCAATAAAAATAATTGGAAAAGTAACAATTCTAAAGCAGTAACCTGGATCATTTAGAACAGTTATTCAGAAGCTTCAAAAAATTTGGATATTCATATCAGTAAACTCTTCACAAACCACTTATTATATCCATCAATGCATATCACCTGATTCAGTGCTGCAGTGATCTTAACTCGTAAACACAGAAGAAGAGAGGTAAAATCAGAAGAATCATTATTTAGTCTATTTCCGAAGATGCATACAATCCCGATTGCTTGTTTTACACTAGGAAAGGAACTAATGGATACATGTTGGAAACACTAACTTGGTCTCTGAAGGACATGCTTCAAGTAAGTCATCACTAGCTGGATATTGATGCAAGTCAGTTATTAGCCATGATCGTGAAGAGATATAACTACTATATAATAATAATGAAACCATATACACTCTTTACAATGTAGCGAATTGTTTGTGGAATGGGAACATTATTTCGAACATCTAACGTGATCTGATAGACATTTATTGTTGTATAAAAAAAATATATAAGTATATTTTTGTCAAATTTGGAATTAGCATGCACGTACTTTTTTTGTACTTTAACGTTAAACATATTTGACAAAGTTTCATTTGAACTGAATATTACTTTTACGTTCGCTTCTGAAATACAATTATCTAAATATTATATTATATTTAGTTGGAGTATTTTGTTTCCACTACTATGTTAGCTTAGTTTGTTAGTTTCTTTTCTGATATTCCAACTAATAAAATAGAGGGTGCAGCTATTCAACAGCGTTACCGTCAAAGCATTCGCTATTATTATCTAGACATATAGTGGAATTTGATCGTTACTCTTATAGCGCATCCACTGCCCAAAGTGTGAAGCATGATGGGTTTTTTTTCGATAACTAAACTCCAACGGTTAATCCAAAGATCCATAGTGCGGGCTAATCATTGAGAGCTTAATTATGTTCAGAATCCATTGAAAACTCCCTGGTGTTGCTTTTAATAAAACATTTTATCACTACTAAAATGAAGTTTTATCAATATTATACTGTTAAAAATAATCCCATATTATTTCTTTCTAAAAACTAAGTTTATTCAGATAGTTTTATGTGACGTATTTCCGGAAGTGCGCACAAAGCTACAAAAGTATTATCTGTTCTTAACCGTCCCTAACTTTGCACTAATGTAGAACGCAGAAGATAGTTAATAAATAGCACATATCGTGAACTCCTGATCTACTCCAAGTGAATAGTACCATTTCACCACCACTCTTATAAAGCACCTACGACCCAAAAGTGCGAAGCACGAGCCCTCAGGTTTACAGTCCAAAAAGCCGGCTCAAAAAAAAAATACTTAGTAAATAAAATCTACAATGTATTTACGTTATTTGAAGGTGTAATAAACAACTATAATAATAATGTATTTATACAAATTTTGCGTTTGTGAGCATGCTCAAAAGAATAGGAAAGAGGCACTTGCTTGCAAGAAAGTTATAGATATTAGTTATTCTTAATAAAATGTATACGATTAGTACCACTTCAGTTTCTTGGTGGAGAAGTATCCCATGGATTATAATTAACTGATTTACAATCTGTGATAATTATTAGTGTCTGCTTATTTGAGCTTATGCTGCACTTAGACAAGAGTGTGCATAAAACAATAAAACGGCATGCCCTCCACTGGCACAGTGGTATGTTTGCGGACTCACACTGCTAGAAAACGGGTTTCGATACCCGTGATGGGCAAAGCACAGAGAGCCCATTGTGTAGCTTTGGGCTTAACTTCAAACAAACAAACAAAACAAAATTGAATATCAGACTAAACTAAGTTGGAATATTATTTCCCACAAAAATTGTGTTCATATAATATTGTAAGCTTAAGAATATATTGTGATTACTTGTATGGAACTTAATCAATAGTTCACTGAGAAACAATCATTCGGGTTATCGATATTCGCCTTACCAATATTTATGCACTTAAGTTATCTTTATTTACATATTGCTGGTAGCCGTACTGGAAGGTATATAAACTATAAGCAGAATGTTTAGGATATATTTATGCATACATTTGCTTTTTTTTTTCTTCTTCAGCAAATATTGGTGTAATTTCTGTTTATAGTCTGTATTTTTTCATGTTTAGATGGTGTATTCTACTCTTGGTATAAATGCAAGCCTATTTACATATATTTGTTCCAAAGAAGTAGTTTCTGAACTAAGGATGGTGTATTCTACTCTTGGTATAAATGCAAGCCTATTTAAATATATTTGTTCCAAAGAAGTAGTTTCTGAA
This sequence comes from Limulus polyphemus, assembly GCF_000517525.1. NCBI lineage: Eukaryota > Metazoa > Arthropoda > Merostomata > Xiphosura > Limulidae > Limulus > Limulus polyphemus. The sequence goes on along the minus strand of NW_013666070.1, from coordinate 37,343 downwards.
CTAAGGATGGTGTATTCTACTCTTGATATTAATGTAAGCCTATTTAAATATATTTGTTCCGAAAGAAGTAGTTTCTGAACTGAGCGTTAAGAAAAATATATATAAGAACAAGGGTTTAATTCATCGTCTAACTACTATAGAATTCAGTCAAACTCTGTATTGAGCTGAGCAAGAAAAAGCAGAAGTAAATCTGTAGAACTCAGAGACATGTAAATTCAATGATCGAGGTTTCATTAAATGCAAATGACGAAACGACTATAGTAGTCAACTGAACATTTCAGGTGTAATCCGTAAACCTGACTGTATCTCCTGTTTCTTAATACTGAAGGATTTGTCTAGTCCAAACCAAAGTCAGTTATACCCGCTCAGTGAGCTAAATACGCCCAGGAACAAAAGCCATTCAAACACCTAATGAAGTTTACAACTAATACTAGATTTAGTTTCTACTTGAACACTATTCTGTAACTACGTCATCTATCACACGTCATCTAGCCAAAGCCAAAACTTTCTATAATATTAAATAAACCTATTGTTAATACATTCGAGAACGGAAGACGTATATTGTAATTACAGTCAGATTTACTGACTTAATACGCTAATGTCGTTAGAATAAAGCATTAGAACAAACAAATGAAAGTTGAAATTTACATTGGAGCTACTCCTTGGATAATAGAGGGCCAGTCTATCGTACAAATCATTTCAAATTGCTAAGCAGTATAGTTTAATCCTCAAACCAACGAAATGTTTTTATGTTGTCTACGTGTACATCGTACTGAGTACACTCAGCGTAAAGAAACGACTAAAAGAAAAGTCTGTAATCACTAACTTGTACGTAAACTTCATATCACACTCCAACAGTAACACTCCAACAATTTGAGTATATTATATTTTAGGGACCATGTGGCCAACAAAGTAATGGAGCCATAAATTTATTTGTATATTGTTAACAAAAAGCTACACAATGGGCTATATGTACTATGGCCACTAATGGTATTAAAACCGCGGTTTTTAGCGTTATAATCTTTCAGATTTACCGTTGAACTGTCAGGGCTCATAAGCAATCTGATCATAAACTGTCTAGAAAATTGTGTTTAAAAAAGTCGATGTGGGTCCATGTAGATTCAAACGGTAATTTTACGATTAATGAATCATATGTTAAGAAGTAGCATTCTAAACGTAATAGGAACTGACAGATTTATATGACTTTAAGAATATGTGATCTAAATGGTATTTTCAGAAAATTTAGTTTTTCTGTAAATATATTTTTCCAAAGATAGCCATTGATTTTATAGGAATGTCATTTGATGGAAAAAAGTTAAGCACCCCCGTGTTTTTTTCAAGTGATTCAGATTCGACGTTCTTGTGACTGATTATAAATTACCATTCAATCTAAACGTGTTT
>NW_013666070.1:17521-34942 GCF_000517525.1 Limulus polyphemus | reverse complement strand
CACCTGAATGCTCACATCCTTTTAATTATGTTTGAAATTATGAACATTGCTCAACATCATGAAAATTAAACCTTATTTTCAATAAGCAATCCTGAAAAATATTTGGGGGTGCTTAACTTTTTTCCAGGTGTATATATATATAACTTCTGATATTTGAATATAAAGAGTTTTGTTTTTATCAAATGCCAACTTGAAACTTTTGTCAGCTATTAGCCCTAAATTTCTGTTGATGATCTAACCATGCGTTTCTGTCAGCATTTCATTCTCATTACGTACTTCCTAAAGATTTATTCAGGGAAATTCTGTGCTCGCTAAGATTAAACGGCTATTAAATAACTTTATAAAACCTTTTATCACATATATAATTGCTATGTTATAAACATTTTAGACGATTTTGTAAAATCGCTGACAAAGCTTGCTATGTGAAATGGTGTCCTTTCCAATTTTTTTCAGATGAGGCGCGTTTGATATAATTACGAAGTGCAATGTGTATATGCCATAAAAAAACTATCACCCATAAGCACACATAAAATGTCTGACACGTGTTCTTACATTCCAATATTTCTAGATTGCGTTCTCTGGATAGATTATTCTATCTAGCATGCTTCTATTTTGTTTTTCTTTCGTTCTGCATCATTTCTGTTTAGTTACTTATCGTGAAAGCAGTCACTGTGGAACATTGTATCCGCTCCAACAAGGGCTTCAAATAATTAATTTAAGGTAACACAAATCACAATTGTAAAAATTGTAAAAAAAAAGTAGTTGCACTATAAACCTCTATATCTAACAGCCGGTGTTTTTATACAGCTCATCTTACTTACCTGCAGCTATAAGTATTGTTCCATACCAGTTGAGATAACTTCTCAGATCCTGCTTATCTGGTGGCTCATTAAAATTGGCCAAACTGCTGTGTATTTTGTATTTAAGGAACACATTAATGTTGTCGACACTATTCCTATGGGTGAGCATGTAGGTTATCTCATTTGAAACATAATCCCCCTCTATCATGCTGGATTGCAAGACATATCAATAATAACTTGTACTTCGTCTTTTAATTTGTGTTCGTACATGTTTGTTTGTTTTTTATGCGTTAAACAAGCAGATAAACTTTAAAAAGTGTTAACTCGCCCCAACAAAAGACAAAATCAGAAATGTAGTGAATTAATCAAAATTACATGAATATATTTTTATTCCGTTTAATTTCATATTATTTTTAACCTTCGTAAAATAACTGGGAAAGAGTAGAACAAATCAGGCACTAGTTAAGTCAGTGACTTATATCTCTTTATTATCAAAATTTGTATTTTTCAGTGAAAATAAAGAAGACAACCACAGTTGTCCTAACAAGCAAACTAAACTTTTCTCCCTATCTCTTATAATAATCATTAACAAACAAAAAGAAAATGCTAGGAAGAATTTTTTATCGAAATTATTAAACATACAACTTATGTATTTAAACATTAAGGAATATGATTAAAAACCCTTTTAGTGACATACTAGAATTAATTAAGTTTGAAACGCAGAAGGTTTGAGAAATAAGGCAGTCTCCTAGGAATTAATTAATGTGCTTTTAAAATATTTTACTGTAGGTTTATGCTTAATGTTTGAGATTATACCAATTCTAGTAGTAACATAATTCAACGGGTTATGATGTGTTGCAAGGAGCTGTGAATATATCGAGTGAAAAATCCTTATTTATTGGAAAACTGTAGGAAATTTAGAAGACTAATTAAAATGGATATTAACATTTAAAGAGACAAAAATTATGTATATATATATATTAAGTATAGTGGTTAATTAATGTGCTTAATAGCATACACGTACACAAACATACACATACACACGTACACATGGATATATACATTATTTAGTTGAATCGAACTGGCTTATTTCAAGTTCAGTATTTCTTAACTTATGTGTAGAAAACACCATCAATCTAAACAAATAATTATATATGAGTAAATTACGCGAACTTAATGATGTATATAATATATATATATATATATTTACATAAACAAAGCAATAATATCAAAAATAGCACATACATTCTTATGACACTAAATACACTCTATATATATTCCTCCTAATCCAATTAGAAAATGCAATTTTTAAGGTTTTTATTTAATTTACATAAGTATGATCAGTTACGTGGGGTAAATTATAGAATTATATTGACCGTTCTTGAGATTGTATTACTTGCATCATTAGTGAAATCACACATTTACCGCTTAAAATATCAAAGAAAGAATAAGATACAAGAACTATAGATAAGACATAACGAGAAGTCTTCGGATGAATGGCAATGTCAAGATGCTTCTAAATGAAACTAAAGATGTCTTGCTTTAATCTACAGTCAGGAGGTAACGTACGACTGAATATACCCCACACCAGGTTTTGTTTCTAATCACTTCTGTTTCATTTGATACAAACAGTTCTAGTTTTGTTTTAGGTCAGTACGTTTATTTATTTTCGCATGGTATATGTTAGGATCTTTACCAATTAATATTAACTTCAAATTAGAACAGGCTACTTAGATCAAAAAGCTATAATGAGTATAGCTAATTAAATATGCTCTTACTTCACTTTTGTTTATAAAGATTAGAATATATTGTTTCATCTGTTGGGTAATTTCGCTGTTAGAGATATTTCCGGCAGTAAAATTAATATCTCAAGAAGCTTAAGATATTTAGTTTAGACCTAAATCCATGTACGAAGCTAAGAATGAAAAATCTATATAAACATAATAGTACTGTCCGTTGTATGTTCATGTAACTACTTCGTAAGGTTTGGATGGATACTCACAAAAACTGTTATGGAGGTTCATTAGATTCATGCGGAGGTTCATATAAATTTTCAGTTTTGCATTTTGCGTTTTTTATGGGCGTTTTCACTTTTTTTCCACTACTTCGCCCACTCTTGATGGATCTTCACCAAATTTGGTATGAAGGTTTGTTGGGTCTATGCGGAGATACAAAGGAACTTGCGGTTTCACATTTTATGTTATGGGCGTGTTTTTTTACAATTACATATAAGGGAGACAACTTTTCATATCCTAAGATAATCTTTCATTAATCATGAATTTACATAACTTACGTCCAGGGGGACGGGTACTGCAGCTAGTAATCTATATAATATAACTCCCTGGTAGGTTAGCAGTAAGTGTACTGACTTACAACGCTAAATTCGAGGGTTCTATTCCCCGCGGAAGACAAGGTGCACATAGCCCATTGTGTAGCTTTGCGTTAAAAATCAACGTATCATCTATAACTCAAACATAACAATAAGAAAACAATAATAATAAACCAGATATATTAAACATTCTAACCAATACTATTAATGAAAGTAACATTAAAAAAATAATAGAGTATACCTTTCTTACTATTTTTTATCATCATGTATTGTTGCTAGATTATTGTTCTTGTATAACATAACATTAGTATAACTGTATAAATAAAACTCTATACAACTCTCCCAACAAAGTTTTGTGGCCACTTATAACTTCTTAAATGGCTCCGACAGTGTAGCTTCAAAAGAGCCTGACATCTGATAGAACATGCTACAATACATATTGAACAATTTAGTCGAGCAGCAGAAAACTACTTATAATACAACAACAACAAAAAACGACAACTAATGTTTAAGAAGTTATCAAATAATAAGTAACGGGAAATCAAATCAACAACTGGACCGAAGAATAACTAGCTAGCATATTCGTACTTTAATTAAAATATAGTCAAGTTAAATGTAATAAAAATAAAAACACTATATATATATATATATCAAACATATTCCATGCCACTTTACAAAACACGTGTAACAAGAAGTAATAAACAAAGTTAAATCTTCTGCAACAGTTAAACATACAATTCGGAGAAGCTCAATGATAATAAGGCCGGCAGGGCTAGGTGGTTAAGGCGCTTGACTCGCAATGTGAAGATCGCACGTTCGAATCCCCGTCCCCCCAAACAAACTCGCCCTTTCAGCCGTGGGTACGTTATAATGTGACAGTCAATCACACTATTCGTTCGTAAAAGAGTAGCCCAAGAGTTGGCGGTGGGTAATGATAACTAGCTACCTTCCCTCTAGTCTTTCACTGCTAAATTAGGGACAGCTAGCGCAGATAGCCCTCGTATAGCTTTGCCCGAAATTAAAACAAACAAACAAACAAATAAACGTTTGGAAAACAAAAGACACAAATTCAAATCAATCAATGATAATAAGGACTTAGAAAAGGAAGTAACAACAGTGGTAAATATGATACTTAATGTAATTACCAAACCCCAATGTAACTTAACTGATGACATAATGTTATACCACATATATAACTCGTACATACGTGGTATTTACGATAACACACTTTCCTTACTTAGATGTTCCGATAAATGATACAAAACATATAACTGAAAGCAAAACTAACGGTGGTCAATAAACTAAAGCGGTTCATTATTAATTTTTACCTTAAACAATCTCTAAGAAATTAAATGTAGACGCGAAATTTTTGAAATGATCATCATATCTTGTAAAACGTTAAATCCATTTTGTTAGCAAAAATATGGCCGAAAGACCATATGGCAGTGAAAGACTAGAGGGAAGGCAGCAAGTCATCACCACTCACCGACAATCCTTGAGTGCCCTAACCACCTAGGAAGACTAGAATAGAAATGACTAACATTAAAAATTAACCTTGTTTTTACTTCAAAGTCCTTAATTTTGTCTTTACATTCAACAGAATTACTGATGCTAAAGAAAGGATTAGTATCAGCACTCTCTTTGTTGATACTACAGTGTTTATTTCAATGCTCTTTAATTTAATTTAGACCATTATTTATTATAATTATAAAATGTGTAGTTGAAACTTTTTAGCGTCGACATCAATCCTATATTTGTGTTTCATTCTGGGTAGTTTGAGCCTCCAAAATGATATAGGTTTAACGTTATAAGATTAAACTAGATAAAAGAACAACATAAATAATTGCAATTTGTTACGCAATGATACTTTCTATGTTGGTTTTAACGTGTTATTACGTTTATTTATCAGAATGTTATTTATTCATACAAGTACTAGCAAATGTGTTAGTTGTTTTATCGGCAGGAGTCATGAAATATCTACAGTGTGACGAATCTGGATTCCTAATCTCTTGCTCTAAAATGTTCATTGTTTTTAATAGTTATTATCTTTAAGTATATTGTGTGTTTAGGGGTTATGTCTATAACTCTATATTTCTAATCTATATTTTGGTGCTAAGAAACGGTCTTTGTTGAGACGTTTCTGCTTAGAGAAATGCCTACTATGTTGTCCCTTTGAACGTCTAGTAGAAAGCATTTATCCCTAATATTCTTACGTTAAGTGAATCTTTCTTTATATATTAGCTAAAATAGAATGGTTTCGTGTACTGGGCATGGCTTAATGGTTAATTCGCCAGGTCAAGGGTCCTATGTTGCACGTTTTACTTTATGTTGTCGCGTTCTGCACTTTGAAGTCGGAAATACGCTTCAAGACTGACTGCCAAATCCAACTTTTCGACCAGATAAGAGCAGTCCAAGAATTTACAATGAATGTTGTTGAATGGCTAGCTACCTTCCCACAAGGCTATCAGTTCAAAGTTATGGACGGCTAACGTATACAGCCCTTATGTAGAATTGCGCGAATATTCGAAACTAAACAAAAAATCGAGCATCGTAAAGCGAAAGTTCCTATTCACAACCACACTATTCAAACTATTTGGAAGAAAATAAAATTTCAAGAATTCTAGAAATAACATTTTTCTATGCAAAGCAAATATTTATTGTTGGCACTCATGTTCATTTTTATCATATTCACAAAGTTTCAATAATGTATAACGTGAAAATATTTTCGATATTTCAAGCATGTTATTCGCATAAGAAGTATGTTGCTCTTGTTAGTTGTATTTCTCTGAAACATTGTTTAGATAGTATAATACAACATAAATAATTAGCGTCTAATTATCAAAAACGTAAAATATTCAGATCATACAACAGTATGTTGAAGCAAACACTAGCATGCCAAACGAGCAGTTCTTAAGAAACTTCAGAGGTGAACTGAAAACGAAAACATGTTGTTTGTTTGTTTGTAACTAAGCACAAAGCTACACAATGGGCTACCTGTGCTCTGCCCACCACAGGTATTGAAACCCGAATTCGAGCGTTGTAAGTCCGCTGTGCCACTGGGGGGCAACACATTGTTATTCATGACAATATCGTCAGAATGATGTTCGTATTTATGGTTCCTTCATATTAGTGATCTTTTGCTGAACTGTTCTTGTAATATATCTAAGATCCGTGCAATATATTATATTCACGTTTACGTAATTAATGGATCATGATAAACTAAGATCCGTGCAATATATTATATTCACGTTTACGTAATTAATGGATCATGATAAACTAAGATCCGTGCAATATATTATATTCACGTTTACGTAATTAATGGATCATGATAAACTAAGATCCGTGCAGTATATTATATTCATGTTTACGTAATTAATGGATCATGATAAACTTTGTTTATCATTTCTTATTAAGAAAATATATATTTGTAATTTTTACTCACACAGTTTATTGCAATATTTCTAATATTATCTCTATACATTTATCGATTTTTTGAATAACAGTTGTAAAATGAAAACAAAACTCAATAAGATTGTGTTTGCCATCTCAAGTCCTACTACGTTCACACGGTCACGATGACATTTAAAGTTTATTTCAAGCTAGTTTTAATGTTTTATTTAAGCCTAAATACTGATAGGTTCACTATTCCTTAAAAATATACTAAAAAGAAGTTATCTGTAGATTTCAAACTATTTTTAGATTTGTCCAAGATATTGTACAATATTCAACAGGATTAGGTGACTTGTATATTTTTGTGTATATGTAAATCTGTTTATCAACCATTATTAAAAATATTAAAAGTGTACAGTAAATGTTTTGTTGCTTTTGACATCTGTGAGGGAGAAAAGTATATTTGTTATTTCCAATTGGACTAAAACATGTGTAAATGACAGATCTTTCTAATCAGTAAGGTACTAATATACGTTAAAAATTCTTCTGTGTTCAAGATGATGTCCGACAAATGGCAGATGTGTTTGAAATGGTTGTTTCTATATATGGTATTGACAAGCATACAAAATACGAGAGAAGCCAGTTTAATTATGTGTTTTTAGTAATTAAACGACAAGTTATATAGACAGAAATAGATGAGACTTTAAAAGTTTACCAATGTTTCATCGTGTTAAACAAGTTCAAACATCTAACTTTCTATGTGTCGAAGTACTAACGATTATTTTTATCTTAGTTCTATAGTTTTTTACACATCGATATCTTTGATGTAGGAGTGTAAAGTAGTGTGGTTTTTTTGCAACATTTGATTTAAAACTTAGTCTGTATTTTCATCGTATAAACAAATCTGCAAAAGGAAGATGAATTGGAAAGTTTATTTCCCTGAAGGAAATCTTATGCAAATGAACATATTCTTGCTACATCTCTGTTTTTCTTCTTTCTCTGATAAATGAAGAAAAGTATGACATTTCTGAAAATTGAATTTACTGAAAGCAAAACAGATTCGGTATTTTGAGTAAAACTATCTGATCAACTAAATAAATGAGAACTTCACCAACATAAACGATCATAATTTTTACTTATCTGTTTTTCTCAAACTATTTTCCCAAAGCTACATAAAAAGTTAGCCCGTTTTGTCGTCGTAGCTCATAGATTAGATAAGAGGAAACTGTTTAACAGCACCAACCGTAACTTTTGGGCTACTTTTGTCTGACTGAAGAGTAGTATTTGTTCGTAAATCTTATAGTGTAACAACAGCCATAAAGTTAATAACTTCAGGAATAATCAAAAATTAAACCATGATATTTGGATTTTATAACTGCCATTTGACAACAAGCTTCCAAAATATGCGAGAAAACAGTCCATTTCTGCACTCACTTCTTGGACTAGTTGTCGCTAGTATATATATTTATATATATTATCAAGCCTCAATTTATTGCAGGCCCCTGAATTGTTGTCGTTGTTATTTTGTAGTTGCCATTTGACAACAAGATTACAAAATATTGGAGAAAGCAGTTTATTTCTGCACTCACTTCTTGGACTAGTTGTCGCTGGTATATACAATATTATCAAGCCTATATATTATTGCAGGCCCCTGAATTGTTGTCGTTGTTATTTATTATTAAGTACAAAAAAGAGACAATGATCAATCTGTGCTTTGCCCACCACAGGGAACGAAACCCAAATATGAACCCTTGGAATCATAACCCTAGCATGTGAAGTAGTAGCAGCCTATGTTTACACGGAAAACAAATATTGGGGCTTACTGAGCTAACAGTTGCTTTTGTTAGTAACATTCTGGATCTAGAACGTTAAAATATGGGTTCGACTCCTCGCGGTGAACAGATCGCAGATAAACCATTGCGTAGCTTTGCGCTAAAAAAAATAATCACCTAGTCTTTTTATGATATTTGATAAACGCATCTTACAGTTCATAAATCCCTAAATTACTTTTAGTTTAGTTTCTCAATATCTTTAGAGAAGGCATTAAGAAGTAAGAAGGCCTATATTTCTTATATTTCAAGCATTCTTATCGTATTTAATATTTCTGGAAATATAAATAAAAATTTATTTTTGACCACGTTCTGTATCATACTGATTTCATTTTGGTATTTAACTATTAGAATATGATGACATTCACTCTTTCAGTTCATATTTGAATTGTTTATTCGTTGTCGAAAATTACTTATTTTTCAACGATTTGATTATTTTAAGCCTTTTAACTTGTTTTTCCCTAATATATATATTGTCCTGCCTGAATTTATCGCAGAGATCTAAATTAATGTTGTTACGCACAAAGCTATTCAATGCGCTATTTGTGCTTTTTCAACCGCGGGTATTGAAACCCTATTGTTGGCGTTATAAGCCTCAAATTGTAATATGGCCTTAGTAATATGTAGGAACGTAGCGATTATAAATACAGGCCCCCCAGTAGCACAGCGGCATGTCTGCGGACTTATAACGCTAGAATCCGGGTTTTGATACCCGTGGTGGGCAGAGCACAGATAGCCCCTTGTGTAGCTTTGGGCTAAATTACAAACAGCAACAGCAGCAAGATGTTATAAATACAGAAACATAACAAATAGGTACATTGATGAGAAAAGTGTTTTGTCCCTTATAAAGCAATGAAAAGAGACAAACTACACACATGCATTACATAAAAAATCAGTTTGTTTAAGTGATCCCGGGTATAATCAGGTCAATTTCAATGACTTTAATTTAAGTAGTAAAAAAACTATATCCTGACAAATTAAGGAATTTAGATACAATTTTTGCTTATACATGTGTATATAAGAGGGTTAAAGATGTTATAATAAAACGATTTAGGATATGTAAACCAGCAAGCCATGTGACAACTACAGCTGATAAGAGGTTACAGAGGAACGGCATGTATCACAATTACATTTTAACATTGCTTGAAGTTTCATACATAGTGTGATGCTACCGAAAACTAATCCTTTTTGCAACCGGTATGTAACAGCTCTTTTTGCCCTAATATCCATACACTCAGATCATAACGATTTGTTCAGATTGAGGATTTAGAAGTTACAAGACGGGGATATTCTTTGTACTTTATGACATTGGAAAACAAAAAAATATGGATCAAACTGGGCATCAGAACCATCCAGAAAAAAAGACTTAAAATAGTCGCACCCCACGGTAAGCAATGTGCAGCATCTTATAACAGGAACGAATCCATCAAAATAAATGTCAGTAGCAAATGCCGTCCACATGCCCCAGGTAATGATATGCAATATAATCAAGAAGGAGATCTGTCTGGAAAAACGATAGAAATCACGTATACACAAATTTCTTCCACAGCATATCCGTTTACCTGTCACTTACCTATAAAAAAAAATTGGTGAATAAAATGAATATTTATGCTACTCCATGAGAAAAGTTACCGCTAGATGCAGTGTCTGTGGATTTCTGTGCGATTGTACTATTGAAACTGGTGCTGAGATATCGTCATAATCATATTATTGATGGAATATGGAAACATTGCATGGAAGAGTGGTATGTTATGGAAATTACAACCTTATGAAGGAACTTTTTTTACAATGGAAAATACGCCTCAAGGCTATTGTCTATATGCACAGCCATCATATAGAGCATGACTGCACGTGGTGACATTGATTCTAACAACGTAATGAAGTTCCAAAATCGTTTCGATATAACTCACTAAACCTCCGCATAGTTTAATACTATTTTTTTATATTTGTGTGAAACTGTTGAACTAAACATTACCAAATATAAAAATTTGCCATATTAGTTGGATTCTATATTAAAAATAAAAACAAAGCCACAAAAAGCGCTCCATCCTGCTTATGCCATTCGATAATGAAAGCCGCTGGCAGTGTTATAATGTTGTTGGAACGTTCTTATGGCAGAGACTAGTCGTTATTTTGGCAAAGCAAAAAATCTTCCAGACTGTACCTACACGTTTGTGCAGATCACGTTCATACCACAATGTTGCATTTCCACCTTTATAGACAAGTTATTGTTTATTCTAAGCCGATAATGCAACACCTTACCGTGATCATATTCTTAACCACTTCTCCGAAAATAGAGATTTCAGCCATTTTTCTTGGTCGTCTCAATGAGACTCAGAAAGATGAACGTTAATGTCATCTTCTTCACCATTATCATCTGTCGACATCTATGGACTAATTCTATTCTATAGTTTTTAACAACGGAGCATATAGAATAAAACTGATGCTATACTACAGAACCTAATTGCATTTGGTTATATATTTATGCTACATTAACTGAGGTAACTACCATTTGAAGTACGGCATCTATCAGGAAACAAACAAAACCAAGCATACTTAAATAGTGTACTTTTGTATTACTATTTGTACTACTTATCTAACTACTCATCTACACTTTACAAATATGTAGACTAGCCATCCCTACATACAAAATCAAAATAAAACGTAATATCTTTCAATGAATGTATTATAATTTGCTTATTATATACTATTACAAAAAGAAAATTTAATTTCACCATCGATTCCTTGAAACTACTTTCACCATCTTTCAACGGAGGAAAATGTCTACTCTTCGAACAATAAATATTCACCATCATTTTAACGGAAGAAAATGTCTACTCATCGAACAATACAGATTCACCATATTTCAACGGAGGAAAATGTCTATTCTTCGAACAATAAATATTCACCATCTTTCAACGGAGCAAAATGTCTACTCTTCAAACAATAAATATTCACCATCTTTCAATGGAGGAAAATGTCTACTCTTCGAACAATAAATATTCACCATCTTTTAACGGAAGAAAATGTCTACTATTCTAACAATAAGGATTCACCATCGTTCAACAGAAGAATGTGTCTACTCTTCAAACAATATAGATTCACCACCTTTCAACGGAGGAAAACGTTTACTCTTCGAACAACAAAGAAAAAATAATAATTTCGTAAATCGTAAGACATCTGGTTGCTTCATATTACAGAATACTAAGAGTCCCATTAATTTAAGAAACAGCAAAAAATTTACATCCGCAATAAAACTCGGATATTAGATAACTTTAGGCGCTGCACTCTTTATTATTCTGACATTATATCCAATAATATATATGTGTATGTGTGTGTGTGTGCCTTTATATATGAAGTTGATACATTGTCGTAAGAATATGAGAGGATAATAAGTATTATTGATTTTTCTTTATCAAACCAACAATTGCTTCGTTATTAAAACACGTTTTTTGGTTATGTTAGAAACCTCGTAAAACTTTCTATGATATATACCTATGCCAGTTACTAATTTCGTTCATGAAACTTCCTTATAAAAGCGCATATCGTTTTATTTTAATATTCATGAAAATCTCTTAAAACAGTACCACATTCTATTTGACAAAATACGTTATTTGTTTATGGAACTTACATTTTTGCTTTATGGTTATTCTTAAAAATGAGATTGGAAAAAAAATTAAAATATTGTCAACGACTTTTGTAAACAAACTTAATATATTTTTGTACATGTATCCCACGGTACATTTTAATCACTGATAGGTTAGGATGAATTCCAAAGGGGTTTGGAATTGAAGTAACGTGTCAAGTAACAAACAATGTAAAGTCTTCTTTCTAGTCTGGAACTTCCTTGATATCTTATCGATGATTCACGATGAGCGAGTTAAGTACGAGCTGACGTAGGTACGATTCGCTTAAAGGGAAGCTAGCTAGCTTTGTCCTCCATTATTTACCAGCTACACACGTTGATATTTTCCTACTGGTGACGTTAGGTAATGTTTTCGTAAAAATACTAATGTCCGATGAGAATCCACTGAAGATAAACGATTTGTAATGCTCGAACTTTATAAATGCTCCTGGTCTAATATCTGAACGTTATTATAAACGTTATAACAATCACAGTTATAGCTTCCGAAGTTTATAGCACACTGACTATAGCAAAATAATTATAGATACTCTCTTTTTTTGACGCATCGCGTTGGTTGTATTTATAGGCGCATGGAGGCTTTCTAGAAATTTCAGTTTTACGTAAAAATATTGAGCTACATTTTAGCGTTTACGTACATATATATATATATATTGTTGATTCTTACTCTCGAGAATCGTCTACAACTTTGAAGAATAGGCGGGAGTTTCGCAATACATATTTAATTGCATGGGACATATGTTTCTAAACATAAACTTAATCCAAACAAACATTGATATTAAAATAAATATATAATAACAAATTCGTTACAGTTGTTAAAAAGTTGCCCAAGTAAGATCTCTGGTGTTTCGCTGCTAAATTTAGAATAAAACAAACCTAAGCTACAAAATGGGTTATTTGCGATTTTTCTATCCTGGAAAATCGAACTAGAGGCTTTAGTGTTGTAGATTAGTAAACTTACCACTGATCCGTAAGGGACCATTGTTAAATTCATTGATTCATGTGTACATAGTGTAAAATGGAGTTTTCGAAATACAAGCTGTAGATTGATTTTTATATTATTAAGTATGTACACTGTGTATGTTTTTAAACATAATTTTATCTAATATTTTAATACACATATAATCTGTATTCGATAATGATTTTTCGTTGTACAACTTAAATAATAAAATATCAAAATAAGGATTATCTTTTTAACTGAAGTATTTTCAATGAGTATAAAAGATTTAATAAGATTTCCTGTAAAATACACTAATACATAATTGTACCTATTACCAACGAAAATACATTTTATATGGCTACAGCATTGCCAGATCAACTCAGAAAAATGTTCATTCCATTCAGTCATCTGCCTGCCATGTCTCTGTGTGTCAGAATGTGCCTGCTATCTCCCTTTATTACTACAGAGGCTCTAAAATTTAAAATGCAAGTTGAAATATTGCCATTTGAAAGATTGTCTGTTCACATTTTCCAAGCAATAGACTGCAAATAACCCCACTTTCCTTTTTATATGTTTTACAGTACAGGAAAGCAGGTAATTATAATTATGTTTATCGCCAAAACTTTGCAAACGAAATATGAAGAGCGATTACTACTATATAAAAAAAACATATTTCAACCTTTGTAATGATCATTTACACACAGTGCAACGTATTTCTTTTCAATCAACCAAATCTCTGGATGACAAAGGTAATATATTATTCCTAATCATGATGAAAGAATTAGCACAAAGGATCTCCAAAAAATATTTTACTCTTGAAGAAGAGTAACCAATTATTCGAAAGCGCTAGAGACTCTGGACTCTTGAAATCTATATTACTTTAGTGTAGTGTCACAGATTGTGCCTGAATAAGATAAGCGATCTTTATCGATCAGACTAACGAATACTACTTTTAGAAAACTAGTGAAAGGAATCCAAGGATAATATTAACAATCTCAATAAACATTGATACGTACCATCTATATTCACAAACGTACACGTACGTTACTCTAGTAAAGTTAAAATAAAAGTTTAATGACCTCTAGTGTCCCGGAGGGTTAGCGGAAAGTTTACGGTATTACAACGCAAAAATCCGGGGTTTATTCAATTCCCGGGGGTGGAAAAAGCGCAGATAGCCCATTTGTAGCTTTGCAGTAAAACTAAAGAAGCAAACAAACAAAATACTTGGTAATGAAACGTTTATAACTTAAATAATGATCTCTGGTGAAATAAATAGGTTAACGGAAAAGTGGATAAACAGAAGAAATAATATTCACCAACACATTTCCTCCACATCTGTTTAATTTCCATTACACGGGTATATTAGTTTGTGAAATCGCAGTTTTCAAACACGCAGAAAATGGGGAAGGAAAAACTAGCTTGGAATGTTTTTTTCCTTGGTTTAGTTCCATTTATATTTTTTCTGTCGTAGAAACAATGGACTTCCATTTAATTTCACCTTAACTGAAATTGATGAGTAGGCTTTTTCAGGCAGCCCGATCTCTATTCTGACAATTATTATCGTGTCAAAATTTATTGTAATTGAAAGAAAAAAAATATCGTCAATTCACTTTTTCTTGGACAGTGTGTTAAACCATAGATAAGAATAAAACAAACCGAATGTTCAAACTTGTTTAGATTGTCATCAGTATTGTACACTATTCCACAACTAAAACAGAATATTTGGTTTTCGTGGTACTTTACTTCAGCAAAAACAATAAATGTTTGTATAAAAGAGATATTGGTTTACTTAGCTTAATATTGTAACAAACTTCTTTAAAATATCTCTTACAGTTTTAATTTGTTTTAGAATTTTCACACACAAAGCGCCATCTGCCGATATTCGTCCATTATTGTGTTTGCTTTTTTTAATTATGCACAAAGTTACACAAGGGCTATCTGTGCTCTGCCCACCATGGGTATCGAAACCCGGTTTTTAGTGTTGTAAGTCCGCAGACATATCGCTGTGCCACTGGGGGGCCCATTATTGTGGGAACACAGCTAGACAGAAGCATCCACAGGCAACTCTTGGCCACTCGTGCCTCACAGAATATTGTTTCAACGACTGCAAAGTACTTGATCCACGAATTTATAGTCTGAACATGCTAAATTATAAGCCACACCCAGCCCATTTCATTTTAAACAACGCTCTAACACAAAATACAAACGCTACTAAATACCTTCGAATGTTACGATACCCAAAACTCAATTATTTAGGGCTTGAAAAGACATCCATGATTTCACCCGAGAAACTATTAAACTACAAAAACTAACAAAAAATTGAAAAGAATTTTAACGTCTTCATAAATATGTATTGGAGCAAAAATTTTCTTTCAAAAAACAAAAGATAGAAAAATTATTTATTAAATTACAATATTTCGTTGTAAGCAGGTCAGATAAGTAAACCTTTTGAAATGAACTAGAGACTTAAAATCATATGCTATAGGCGCTCTCTGCGGGTTATCGGGAGTAATGAGGGGGGGGGGCATAAACCTAGCATAAGTGGATTTTAGTCGTGTTTCTTCTGTTACTTGTTGAACCCGTCAGATTCAACACTCGCCGTTTTATGGGCACTATTCAGATAAAACTATCACATCCTAAAATGTTAACCAGTAACGAATGTCCTAAGTGACACATTTTGCGGTACTTTTGTGTTTGCTAATGTCCATATACAATTATTTGGCCTTTTATCGCACAAAGAAAAACAGACAAATTATAAGTTATTTCTATTTTACAGGTTCATAATTTAGTCTATTTTAAGAAAAATGCTGTTCATAACTAGCTTGATAAAAAAATGTGTTACTGACTTATAAAAGTGAAGTCAAGCTTGACGAAATCATTGAAGATAACCGCTGCCATGGTTTAATTTCAACATAACTTTAGTTTTAATTTATCTATGATCCTTATATAGTTTGAAATACATACTTTGACAAGTACTCTAATAAGAATACGACATGGACAACTAGTGCTTACTAAACACTTCAATAAGAACATCAAGTGGTAATTTGAGGAATACTTCAATCAGTGCACAACATGGATGGCTAGTGATATGATCCATACATTAATAAGAGAATAACACATATGACTATTACTTGCTAAATAATTCGATAACAGCAGCACATTGATACCTAGCAATCTGATAAAAAAATAATACATCACATAGACAACTAGTACTTTCACAAATAATTCAATACAAGCACTGCATAGGTAACTAGTACTTTGATAAATACATCAATAAAGCAAACACATGAATAACTAGTACTTTTAATTACCTTAAGAGGAGCACAACATGAAATAACTAATACTTTCGTAAGTTATTTAGTAATATCACCACTAGAATAAATGATACTTAATAAATATTTTAATAATATCACAACACTCATAAGTACTACTTTGATAAATACTTCAACAGGAGCACCAGATTGATAAGTGGTACTTAGATAAATATTTCAATAAGAGCACCACATAGGAAACTATTACTTTCTAAATATTTTAATAAGAGCATAACATTGATAGCTATTGTAACTACAAGTAAGTATGTTGATTGAATAAGATAACAAAACATAACAATGTGAAGAATTTTACTTTAGACAAATTTACGTTTAAACATGAAGTAATATTTTTTACTCATCTAATTGTATCCATATTCTTCGCGATCTATTCGTCTTTGAATATCACACTTTTTGAAACAGTTACTCAGTTGTTTTAAACTCAATCTCATCTTATACCCGTTTTCTTGGTTTAATGACTCCTCAGCTTAGTATATCTATAGGTTTTGGAGAGTAAATCTCACTCGAAAAGTTTTAAGTACATTACTTTGTAACTGAGATCATATCATCACTTTATACATAAAGTACATAAATGTAGTTCTTAACTTTGTTTAATTACACAATGCTAAATTTACTGCTATAGTTCTGACATCATTTAGCTCTTAAGATGAACAAGGCAATAAGGTATTATGTCTTGTTATTTGCATCATCGAATGATTAGATGACATCTTTGTCATACTTTACCCGTGATTGAGAGTTCATAGCCATAATGAAACTTGGTGATTTTCTACCAGGAGGAAACTTAAATAAAAATGATTTGTTCGTATCCTTGAAAGCAGTTGCATAAAACTCATGTTACCGTGCATGTTGGTAATTTTTATTATAAAAGTACAAAAACTGAAAAATAATGCGTTTCCTTACATATTTATTTTTTCATAAAATTAAGCCATATCGGTTATATTAATTTCTGACTTTCTGTTTTGAAACAAACAATATGGACCTATCTGCTCAGATAATGATATATTACAAGGGTTTTATGATACATTATTTAATTGAAAATCTTCATGGACAAGACTCTCGCTATGTTGAACAAACAAGTTTTGTAAAGAAAACTTATAATTAACTTGTGACACACATTATGTAATAATGAGTTTCTTAGTTTGTTTGTTTGTTTTGAATTTC
>NW_013666070.1:5823-16724 GCF_000517525.1 Limulus polyphemus | reverse complement strand
AACGTTTTGGGTTCGGCATGGCCAGGTGGTTAGAGCGCTCGACTCGCAATATGAGGGTCCCGAGTTCGAATCCCTGTCCCAACAAACATGCTCGCCCTTTCAGGTGAGAAAGTTATAATGTGACGGACAATCACATTGGTACAAGAGTAGCCCAAGAGTTAGCGGTGTGTGGTGATGACTAGCTGCCTTCCCTCTAGTCTTACACTGCTAAATTAGGTACGGCTAGCCCAGATAGCCCTCGTGTAGCTTTGCGCGTAATTAAAACAAACAAACAATTAAACGTTTTGAAAATAAAAGACGCAGTTTACTCTTATATTACTGACCACAGTGGTGGAAACTCGCTAATTTATTGTATTTATAAAAGGTTCGTTTGTTTTTTTGAAGTTAAGCACAAAGCTACACATTGATATCGAATCCCGGTTTCTAGCGTTGTAAGTCCGCAGACATACCGCTTGGGGGGAAGGGGCATTTAATAAAGGAGAAAATACAGCAGTATTCGCGCTAATCAGTTGTGAAATCAATATCATTTAAGAGTTTGTAAAATAAGAAAAGAAACAAACCAATAGAAAATACGTCGAATAGTTAAAAATAAAAGATACAGATAATTAATTACAACTGCACGGTGAGTAAAATATCCTAAAATTCAGCATACTTTTAGTTAAGCCAAAACGTCAATCGGTAAGTAATATCAACTGCTGAAAAGTTACACAGATGTATCAACAACATATGCTAATTTCCAAGAACAAACTACAGTCACCATAATTGTGTCGTAACATACAAATCTAAATAATATGCAGATTGATGAATAATTATGGATATGTATATACAACAAAGCACATTAAGTGTGTGTTCGGATGTTTTCGTTCGTATCTAGTAGTAAAGAATGCTAAAATGAGTTAAATATACGAGAGTAATAAGAATTCAGGAAAAGCCAGTTGATAAATGATTTCTAATGATACATATGGAAATCTTGAGAGAGAGAGTATTCTCTCGTTGTCCTTAATGACTTCAAGTCATCAATTTGATATTTTACTCTAGAAAACGGATGTATCACAAAATAAAATGAAAAATATTTACTGTTCAGTTTTCCCAACTGAAATTTACAATATTTATATATATTAATTGCTGATATCAAAAACGTGGTGTCGATACGTCAATGACGTTTTCGGCAGTGCTAAATGGCTGTGTATAGAAATTTTAATCTAGCGTTTAAAAGCATCCAGTGGAATTTATTAAATTTAATGTGCAACGCAAAGAAAAGGACTAATTTTACCTTTCACGGATTTGTTGGTTACACATGTTTCTTACAGATCATATGATCTTTAATGTGCGACGCAAATATAAGGACTAATTTTACCTTTCACGGATTTGATGGTTACACATGTTTCTTACAGATCATATGATCTTTAATGTGCAACGCAAAGATAAGGACTAATTTTACCTTTCACGGATTTGTTGGTTACACATGTTTCTTACAGATCATATGATCTTTAATGTGCAACGCAAATATAAGGACTAATTTTACCTTTCACGGATTTGTTGGTTACACATGTTTCTTACAGATCATATGATCTTTAATGTGCAACGCAAAGATAAGGACTAATTTTACCTTTCACGGATTTGTTGGTTACACATGTTTCTTACAGATCATATGATCTTTAATGTGCAACGCAAAGATAAGGACTAATTTTATCTTTCACGGATTTGTTGGTTACACGTTTCTTACAGATCATATGAACTCAATTAGGAGAAATCGCTATTTGTTAAACCATTAGTAAACAGTGCTAATGCGATTTGCTTCAGTGCAATAATACACAAACCAAAACATATTGGGTAAATTTTAGAAAACGTTGGTTAATGTAATCAGTTAAATATATATTTAAATCCCTTAACCTACAAAATATAATATAAACTCTATTGCTAATGATTTTGTAACCATTCATACCTAAGGTGTATTAATCCTTAATTTAAGTTAAATTCTTGCTGTGCTTTTGCAAGACACAAGGATCGGTGCTTTCGAACTCCGCTTTCTAGTGGCAGAAGAAGTCAAGAATTGT
The DNA here is from genome assembly GCF_000517525.1 of Limulus polyphemus. Taxonomy (NCBI): domain Eukaryota; kingdom Metazoa; phylum Arthropoda; class Merostomata; order Xiphosura; family Limulidae; genus Limulus; species Limulus polyphemus. The sequence continues at coordinate 14,667 of NW_013666070.1, read as the reverse complement.
GATTCATTCTTCTTGGACAGAATGCCAGTCTATCGCAGGATAACTCCCTATTAACAGCTTGGTAGAATGGAACAAGTGAAGTAAAGTGCGTTGCTCAACGACACAACATTATGAAAAGGGCTAGCTTCTAAATCGCAACCATCTGATTACGCGTTCGAAGCCAATGAACCATGATGTTACAGGGTATTAGCGAAAAATAACATTTTGTTTGTTTGTCTGACATATACCATGTCGATTCCCTGTCAAATATCTATTCAGCTCAAAGATTGAAAGTAATCATTCGGTAAGATGAGAAAATGAAATATTTAGTTTTCAATAGAGGGCAATAGTGACCGGTAAATAGGAAGTGTGTTCCTTTGTCATACGGATCTGATAAACGGTTTTAAAAATAATTACAGAAATAATAATAAAAAAAGGAAATAAAATAGAAATATTATGTGATTACTTTCCTTGTATTGTATGGAAATGAACAGCACCAGAGTATAGCCATGTGTTGATGTTTTACATTTTGTTTGATTACCATCCAACCAATGAGAAATTGTTAGAGCATCGTACATACACTGCTTATAGAAATACACTCAATGACCTGACTTTCCTAGTAGTAGAATAGTGACTGTATTCAATGCTCTCAGGACAGAAATACCTCATGAAAAAACACGTAGATATCATACTTTCGGTAGGTGAAAACTATTAGTTGGTAATGTATAGAGACTCTGAAGAGAATACGCATTACTAGTAATGTTGATAATAGAAGTGGTCAATTTCGAATGCTCATAATCTTCAAAGTTAATGTTAAGTAATACAAGTTATGATACTTACGTGGTACACGACAATTAAGTAAGATCTTGCCAGTGAAGTATATTTAAATACTAGAGGGAATATCAGTTGCAGAGCAGTAAGATACCTACATGTATTTGTATGAAGTTGTCTAGCCTAACCTTTAACTGCTCGATACCACTTAGGAGAGAAAGAGCTAAGTCTGGAGAGAATATCAGTTGCAGAGCAGTAAGATACCCATTTGGATGAAGTTGTCTAATCTGACCTTTAACTGCTCGATACCACTTAGGAGAGAAAGAGCTAAGTCTGGAGAGAATATCAGTTGCAGAGCAGTAAGATACCTATTTGTATTAAGTTGTCTAGCCTGACCTTTAACTGCTCGAAACCACTTAGGAGAGAAAGAGCTAAGTCTGGAGAGAATATCAGTTGTAGAGCAGTAAGATACCCATTTGGATGAAGTTGTCTAACCTGATCTTTAACTGCTCGAAACCACTTAGGAGAGAAAGAGCTAAGTCTGGAGAGAATATCAGTTGCAGAGCGGTAAGATACCCATTTGGATAAAGTTGTCTAACCTGACCTATACCTGCTCGATACCACTTAGGAGAGAAAGAGCTACGTCTGGAGAGAATATCAGTTGCAGAGCAGTAAGATACCCATTTGGATGACTAGCGCCTAGACAGCTCGGACTATCGCTACAAAATTTCCTCAGCCTACTTGACTGGTTTGTGTGTATCCGATTTTAATATTCCAATAAAAATCCATATATATATATATATATATATATATCATATATACATAAATATACAGGTATAATATAAATGGCACACATATCATGCACGTACTTCAATATCTTTTCAATCCATTTCAACTCAACACATGGAGCTACATATCGATGGATAATTATGCGACAGTTTCTGAAGGTAAAGTGTATACTTTATACAAGAATAACATAAGTAGTAAAGAAACATGAGTACTAAAGCTATGAATATTAAAATAAGCATAGTGGAGAAAAATTGAGATTTGTCAAGGCGTTGTTGCTGTTTGTTATTAAGCACAAAGCTACACAAAGGTCTAGCTGTGCTCTGTACATGTATATTTCCTTCTAACAGACGATTTATGTCACATTTTTTAAACTATTGAACGAGTATAGTATTTTGTGCTTTCAAATAATTAATTACATCACCTTAGAGCATTATATACAAATATCATTAGTTTAATTGGTAAGGCTATATACGTATTGAACTTATTACAAGCGTGAAAAAAAAAACAGCAGCGTTTCTATGACACGTTTTAATATAAAACGACCTGAAGATGTCAGTGAATATACTAAATAGATAAAACATTCTATTCTTCTCCAAACATTTCATTTCTGTATCGTCATTAATAATTTTTACTGAGGTAATCTATATCAGTCTAATTATCTAATTACGTTTTATCGTGATTTTGTAATTATTTTACTGGAGTCTTAGGATTAGGATTGAAAATACGTTCTAAGTCTGTTTTAAAAGTTTTCATTCGTAATATATAAGAATATTGTTTATACAACTTGAAAACAACTAAACAAATTACAAAAAACATGAGAACAAATTTTAAAATTACCATGTTATATATGTAATAAACTTAAAATAAGACCCAAAACTCGAGCGCTTTCGAATAGTAGGCTATTCTTCTTCTGAAGAGTATTGGGTCTTATTTTAAGTTTATTACACTTTATATTGATCTTTTTTTTGCTAACTCTTTTATCAACATGTTGTATATGTGTAATTTTTGTTATTTTCTGTTAAGCAGAAAGTAGTTTCAGTCCAAAATATCAAACGTCATTGGCAAAGAACGTGAGAAATGAATATGCTAAATCTGGAAAACCAATTACTCTATCCAGATGTTTTATAGCCAGTTCTTCTCATTCCCGTTTAAAAAAAAACTAATTTTCGACGGATTTGAAAAAAACCTTCTAGCCATCACAAATATATTTTTCAGTTAATACTAAATAAACCTATCAGCTGTTGTCTTTAAATCGAGTTAGATTAAGATCAGAAAATCTAAGTTACAGATTCTTAATGAGCTACTGTTGACTAATTCTTTGAAAGTTGTTTTTAGTACTATCCTATCATTATTGTGTCCTAAATTTAAAAATCTAGACATTATACGTTCTGAGTAACAACTTTGAGAATTATTGTTGCACATGTTACAAATACAACTAATTTTACCACAGTAAAATATTGTTCCCAGACATACCACTTTAATGAAGTTTTATGTTTTTGTCCCTAATATGTTTAAAATGTATTCTGAAAGTAAACACCATTCTGGATTAATACGTCTAAGAGTGAGGAGGGAGATACAGCGATTAAAAACTAGAAATGAAAGAGCACAGTCAGTCTTTCAGATTGAAGTAACTTTGTTTTATATTATTGCTAGTCTTGCAGAGTTTCCAGTTGAGCTAATTTTTTCTTACTAATCTAATAACCTTTAAGCACATCTCGCAGAAATCAAGAAGAAACGGAAGAGTCTTAGTTCGGAACGATCTAATAGACCATAGCATCATCTTATTTGTATACACATTCACTGACTAGATGGATAAGAAAGTATGGTACGCAGCATAATATTTTAGAATGCAGGTACACTCGTTGGAAAACCATGGTCGCAGAACAGATAATTTTCTCGATACATGCGTAATCCAATAGCAATCCACGATGGTTAAATTCTGTCCACCATAAATCTGAAAATTGAATTATCCTCCGGGTTCCAGTTTTCATCCTCAAATTACGCATAGAAACATAAAGAAAGAGAACAATTCCAAATAATGTAATACAAAAACGGAAAGATTACTCAGTGGCTAAAACAACAACAACAACGCTTTCAACAACCTTAGATGAACACACTGAATGTATAGAAGTAAACATTCGCTTATATATATGTATATATATATAAAATATGCTTATATTCCGAACTCTCAATCCGAAGGTTAATGGTTCGCGACCCGTTGGCGCAAAAATGTTCTCCTCTAATTGGGGCTTGACGTGATTTTAAATCTTACTACTCAGCCAAAACGGAGAAGCCCAAGACTTAGCAGTGGCTACTATTGACTAGCTACCTTCTTTCTGATCTATCAGTTCCAAATTAGGTACAGATAGCCCTTGGTGTTGAGTGAAGATAGCCGTTGGTTTTTCTTTTCATGAAACTACTCAGAAATTACTAGATTTTTGATGTTGTTTAATAACACTTTTTTTTCTAGAGGAAACTTGGAAAAGAAAGTGCTCAAAAGGTGCAATAATGTTGAAATGTTTTCTTCAAACAATGCATTATTTTAGGTATGTATATAAATAAATGTCAATAACTACTTAAAATTTGGGGGAAAATACTAAAAAAATATTTTAATTTTCGTTCGATATGTATAAGTCTATAACTTAAAATGTAAACTTAATAGTGCAGATGTGTAATACTTTACATGTGTGGTTGTTTGCTTCGCTTAACAACATACTTACTGATAATCGGCTTACCAGGTCTTTGCGCCAAAACACATTCATTTTGGTTCTTCAGCCTTTCATGCATGCTTAGATGTTCAATACTGATTCCCCATGTGAGGATAACGGCAACAACTGGTAAGTAATGTATAATATACATACTCTTTACTTACACCCAGTTTCTGCTACAGGGCTAAACGCTAAAACATATTAATAGACATTTATATGGCACAGCAGATTGATAATAAAAACAAAAGCTTTTCCTTGTCTAATTACCACATTCAGCTAAGAGATTGAATTTAATAAAACCCAAAACCACTCGGTAGCAAAGCTATTTACAAATTACATTTTAAAGTTCCAGAAATATCTTAACGAAAACAATCATTTTTTTTTGGATCAGGTGTCACCTTGTGTATCAGCATAACTTATTCAATTTGTAACATTTATTGCCTTTGATATTATGAAGAAATGTTTGAACCTGATTGTTTTAACATACTCAGTTAAAATGTGACCTAAGCGTGACAAATCACTATTTTTGGAGTTAACATGTTGCCCCCTTCCGTACACTGATATACATATATATATATATATATATATACATAGTCCACTGATAACAGAGCACTGATATTATATTTCTAATATATATGCTAGCTGAAGTACCCGTCCCCTGGACGGAAGTTATGTAAATCCATGATTAGTGAAAGGTTATCTTTGGACATGAAAAGTTGCTTCCCTTATATATAATTGTAAATAAAACGCAAAAACGCCCATAAAAACCGCAAAACACAAAATGTGAAACTGCAATTTGCATGTATATCCGTATATGTCCAAACTTGGTGAAAATCCATCAACAGAGAGCGAAGTCGTGGTAAAAAACGTCCATTAAAAACCGCAAAACTGAAAATTTCTATGTATCTCTCCATGGACCCAATACACCTCCACACCAAATTTGGTGAAGACCCATCCATACCCTGAGAAGTAGTTACAGGGAAATAGAACAGACAGTACTATATATATATATAGTCCACTGATATTTCTAAATGGCGTTTGTGTGGTCAAGTATAGTGATAGTGGTTCTATCCTTAATACAAAAGAAGTTCTAAATTCTAACAAGAATGCTGAACTTATGGGTAAATTTAGATTGATTATCAGGTTTCAGAACAATTTTTCTTTCGAAAAACGTGTTTTATTTACGCATTCAATCAACACTTTTCCATATCAAAGTAGTGTTACAAATTTACAAATGATATATTAAAATAGAAACAAGGTGTTCGTATCTATTATTATGACTTACTGTAATTTATTTTCTATGTTTATATTGTGACAAACATTTATTTTAACTGATATATTGAACGTAATACAAAGATACTACAACAGATTTTGGGTAAAACATCCATCCCTATCTTCTGAATCCTTAAGACAATATAGAATATCATCTATGTAGAACAGCCAATGGCTACTTCAGCACGAATTTCCATCAGAAAGACTCCAGCCGTATACTTTTGTGTATTCTGTATTTCATAGCATATTTATTCATCAGAGATGCACGAATTAATACTTATTGTGTACTTTGAATACTTCAAGAAACGACTGTAATATTTGTTGTATTATGTACTGATATTTTTTAAGTTTGCAGCTGCGTTATTATCGTGAAGGATTGTTTTTCTTTATTTCTGAACTAAAAACAAAACGAACGTGAATCTATTGTAGTAAAACGTCATTTTTTTTAACTGTGACTCTTGAGTGCCATTAATTCGTTGAATTCCATTGCTTTATTTGATTTTTATTTTATTGAGGAACGGAATAATGGAGCACAAAATATTAAACAAATGCTTATCATTTTCTTAGAAATAACTTTTTTTTTCACTATATTGAACGAAGAAAACAAAATATATACGAACAAGGGAATCATTACATCAAGTTAGCTATCAGTGGCAATAATATATAACAGTGATAAGATTTTCAAGTTGAACAACATTACTAACAGCAAGAAGTTAAACATGATTTTGTCACAGATGGACAATTAATGTCAATCTTTCCATTATATTCTTATTAGTTGATCGTAATTATCATTGTTTTTATATGTAATGACAGATAAAGAACGTTTTGTTAATCATTTACTACAAGAAGAAGGTTTCCCCCAATGGCTCAGTGGAAAGTCAAATGCTGTTATAGCTAATAATCGGGTTTCGATACCCGTGGTGGGTACAGCACATACAGCCCATTGTGTAGCTTTGAACTTAAAAAATAAAGAAACAAGCAAAAGAAGCTAGAAGAAGAAACAGTTAAACCATCAAATGTCACATTTATTTGCAGCACTAGCGTCATCTGGTGTAATTGTAAGAAATTGTGATTGAAGATCAATAAAAACAATTTTCCTCATTTACCTTTAAATACATGTGTGTGTATATATATAACTTTTAACGAATATAGCTCACTAGTGTTTAATAATACTTTAATGTTTTATGTGAAGCTTAAAAATGTTACATTAAGCTACATGTTTTCACGGAAAGTAGGCTTACTGGGGAAACAGTTATTATTTTAAAATCCAATTTATCTAGAAAATATGAAAGATTTTATTTTTCAAAATATTAGTCGCACTGCAAAACATTGCTAATATTTTGAAATATCCTAATAATGTCTATATTTGCGCATTTAGCCGCGTACTATTGCAGAGAACTAAAAGTTGTAGGCTATGGCATACAACCTTTTTATTTTATTAATACGTTATACCGGCGTTTAGTTTTTATGTTTAGTGGTGTCTTACACTGTCTATAAACTACTGTTTTTTATCACAATTTTATGGTATTTATTACATTTCTTGCCCAGTATTTTATTTCATACACTACTTTTATCCTAAATAACAGAAGATGAACGAAATGTACACCATGTTTAACGAACCTATGACTTCCTAGAATTAGGGAATATATTATGCCATATTGAATATATAGGGTTTCAAGTAAGCATTAACAGATTGATTACAAGAGCTGCTATCGAAGATATTGTATTTTCTACAAATAGCACATTTAAGGCATAATATATATATGTCTTCCTGTACAATAAAGTGACATCAGATCTAGTCTGCCTTACCTGAATTAGCTGAAATGGATAACAATACACATAAAAATCCAAAGCAGAGAGGTCTCCAATATCGAAATAAAAGTACGTGAAAACTCCATTGTTTAGTGGTGTACATTGTGTAACTAAAACATCACAAAAGCGTACTTATCATTAAAACAATTATAATTAAAGTCATTTAGAGAGAAATATTCAATATTGAGAAGCTTCCAAACTCGGAGTGGTCATCCGGCGTCTCACTTCTTTGACTAGCAAGCGCCCGAATGACTGCCAGTGAGGAGCACGTCTTGTGGACGGTTTGAACATAGGCCAGATCCATTGAATCGCAGGGAGGCGGTGGAGTGAAATCTGAGCGTGTTCCTCAGGTTTATTGCTCATTATCGTGTTTTACCGGTTTATTTTATATTCACATTTTTATCTCAAAAATGAAGATTTTTCACGGTATTCAATTTATTTTTGGGTATTGTTTTGGGTACGAAACTAGAAAAGGTTTAAAATAGTGGTCGAAAGATATTCTAGCCTAATATATATGTATAAAAGTCATATTTTGTTCACGACGTGATTAGTTTAACTTAGCAATGGAGGATTTTATTTTTGCAGGTTAAACCAGAAAAATTAATGGGCATATTCAGAACAGATTTTATGGTGAACTTCCTAGTTGTGGATGTGGGGAACTTCCTAGTTGTAGATATAGTGAACTTCCTAGTTGTAAATGTAGTGAACTTCCTAGTGGTAGATGTGGTGAACTTCCTAGTTGTAGATGTGGTGCACTTCCTAGTTGTAGATGTGGTGAACTTCCTAGTTGTAGATGTAGTGAAGTTTCTAGTTGTAGATGTAGTGAACTTTCTAGTTGTAGGTTTGGTGAACTTCTTTGTTGTACATGTGGTGAACTTCCTAGTTGTAGATGTGGGGAACTTCCTAGTTGTAGATGTGGTGAAATTCCTAGTTGTAGATGTGATGAAATTCCTAGTTGTAGATGTAGTGAACTTCCTAGTTGTAGATGTAGCGAACTTCCTAGTGGTAGATGTGGTGAACTTCCTAGTTGTAGATGTGGCGTACTTCCCAGTTGTTGATGTAGTGAACTTCCTAGTTGTAAATGTAATGAACTTCCTAGCTGTGGTTGTGGTGAACTTTCTTGTTGTGGATGAGGGGAACTTCCTAGTTGTGGGCTTCCTAGTTGTAGATGTGGTGAACTTCCTAGTTGTAGATGTGGTGAACTTCCTAGTTGTAGATGTTTCACTACATCTACAACTAGGAATTTCACCACATCTACAACTAGAAGTTCACCACATCTACCACTAGGAAGTTCAATACATCTATAACTAGGAAGTTCACTATATCTACAACTGGGAAGTTCCCCACATCTACAACTAGGAAGGTCCCCACATGTACACCTAAGAAGTTCACTACATCTACAACTAGGAAGTTCACCACATCTACAACTAGGAAGTTCACCACATCTACAACTAGGAAGTTCACCACATCTACAACTAAGAAGTTCCCCACATGTACACCTAAGAAGTTCACT
>NW_013666070.1:0-4896 GCF_000517525.1 Limulus polyphemus | reverse complement strand
GTTCACCACATCTACAACTAGGAAGTTCACCACATCTACAACTAGGAAGTTCACCACATCTACAACTAGGAAGTGCACCACATCTACAACTAGGAAGTTTACTACATCTATAGCTAGGAAGTTCGCCACATTTACAACTAGGAAGTTCACCACATCTACAACTAAAAAGTTCACCACATCCACAACTAGGAAACTCACCACATCCAAGCTGGAAGCATTTCAACGCTGCCTTAGTGGTTTCACAAGAATCTGTACCAGTTATGTTTCTTTTATAATACCAAATGAAATTATCTTATTAGAGCAAGCACGCGTAGTACACCAAAAATACTTAAATGGATCTTAAAATAAAATAAAATTCAAAATATGCAAATATGTATATAGTGAACCTTAAGAATAACTAAACATTTACGACAGCTCTATAAGTGAAAAATGAACGTTGTCAAAAACTGTGCATGGTTGTAATTCGTTATATATTTTCATGTTAACAAAGGACGTTCGACCTGTTCTATTAAAATGAAATCAAGTATACAGTCATACATGTTACAGTTCAACATTTTTCTTAAAAGAAATAGCCGATTATTGATTATAGAAGACACAGCATTTAGATATTTGTCGTGACCGAAAAAAGACTTTTAATTGGAGAATATCCTACCTAACAATTAGATTAATTAATGTATTCTAATTCTAAATATTCTGAATGAAGAATATCCTACCTAACAATTAAATTAATTAATGTATTCTAATTCTAAATATTCTGAATGAAGAATATCCTACCTAACAATTATGTTGAAATAAAAATCATTTTCGCACCCAAGATCAAAGTTGTAAGAGTTGAATCATTCAGAACATTTAGAATTAGAATACATTAATTAATTTAATTGTTAGGTAGGATATTCTCCATTCAGAAAATTTAGAATTAGAATACATTAATTAATTTAATTGTTAGGTAGGATATTCTCCATTCAGAAAATTTAGAATTAGAATACATTAATTAATTTAATTGTTAGGTAGGATATTCTCTATTCAGAACATTTAGAATCAGAATACATTAATTAATTTAATTGTTAGGTAGGATATTCTCCATTCAGAAAATTTAGAATTAGAATACATTAATTAATTTGCATTTCTGTTAAACAGAGCTTGCTTCAACTATTTAATTTACTTTTCTCTTCAGTGTATATCTGTTTCTTTCGCTTACAGTTTTATGTACGTAATCCCACGGTTCTTAGTTTCAATTCGTACACTTGTTTCATATACGTGCTTTCCTTGTTAACTAAGCTTTCTTGCTCTTTTTCCTTTAAAGTATTCCTCTCTTTGATCTCACCTAAGATTCTAGTTTGTTCTTTCTAGATTTCCTTTTTTCCTACCAATTTTTTCAAACTTGAATTAAAATTTGACTTTGTGTTATCGAGTCTTACTTTGTTTCAAGTATTTCTAAAAGCTTTATTATATCTTTTCTTTTTTTTCACATTTCATTAAGTCTTCAATTACTTTTACTTTAACAGTTTATGAAAATAAGCGTCATTCACCAAACTTATTTTTAAACTCTATGTGGTGATAATTGGCTAAGAAATATGAATTACGCATCACGATTGATAACATTAAATATTCTCATATATCTATATATATATACATGTATATTATGCTATTATATATTAATCAGCAGTGACTAAGTACATCACATACGCATCATATAACAATTTCCTCAAAATCTTATTTTAGATTAGTAATTAAATTCTTAGTGCAATGAAATCCGACAGCGAGTTAACTAACAGAAAATACAAAATGGACCTAAATGTATACTTATTGCTTGAAGTTATTACGACGATACTGACGTGTAATTTTTTTGTTAGGCGGTTTAAATTATTTGTCACAGTCACAGTGGCACAGCGGGCTCACAACGCTAGAAACAGATATACACTGAAGAGAAAAGTAAATTAAATAGTTGAAGCAAGCTCTGTCTAACAGAAATGCCCCACAGTGACACAGCGGTATGTCTGCGGGCTCACAACGCTAGAAACAGATATACACTGAAGGGTAAATTAAATAGTTGAAGCAAGCTCTGTCTAACAGAAATGCCCCACAGTCTGCGGGCTCACAACGCTAGAAACAGATACACACTGAAGAGAAAAGTAAATTAATAGTTGAAGCAAGCTCTGTTTAACAGAAATGCCCCACAGTGGCATAGCGGTATGTCTGCGGGCTCACAACGCTAGAAACAGAGTTTCGATACTCGTGGTGTTCAGAGTACAGATAGCCTATTGTGCAGCTTTGTGATTACTTTGAAACAAAAACAAACAAACTAACAGAAATAGGAAAAAAAATACTTAAAAATTTATAAATGTAAGTAAACAACCGTGAAGGACCTTAAAGCCAAAGTGAAAAGAGAAGTTAAAAGGAAGAAGAGTAATGCGTAAAAAGGGAGATGAAAGAGAGAGAGAATAAAAAAAAGTAAAATATTTTATTCGTGTAAAAAATAACGTGTAATATCTAAGGGCGAGAAATAAAATGCAAATTACAATGATCATAGGATAAGAGGGGTTAAATAGTTTATTTTTAAAAATAAGTAGTCTGTTTGTTTGTTTTGAATTTCGTACAAAGCTACACGAGGGCTATCTGCGCTAGCCTTCCCTAATTTAGCAGTGTAAGATTAGAGGAAAGGCAGCTAGTCATCACCACTCACCGCCAACTCTTGGGCTACACTTTTACCAACGAATAGTGGGATTGACCGTCACATTATAACGTCCCCATGGCTGAAAGGGCGAGCATGTTCGGTGTGACGGGAATTCGAACGCGCGACCCGCAGATTGCGAGTCGAGCGCCCTGACCACCTGAGTGGAATTAGCTCATTAAGTTATATCTTCCGAGTACTTTATTTTTTACGGGATTGGGTACTTGAGAGAACTTTAAAACGTAGAAAATGTATCCACAAATAGCTCGGTGATCTAAAGAGATATAAACTTATAGTTGTAACTGACAGATATGTTACACTTAACAATTACTGTTCTGAGAATGTACACTTCTTACTTTTCTGTCTTTTAGAGAGTCATTTGAGTAACAGATTTGCATCTTGCTCTGGTTCTAAAATGAACCAACTTCTTTTGCACGATGTCTAATTTTTTAAAAAATATATTGAGTTCAACTTTATTATAATCTCTATATTTTTGGTATAACAAATTACTTAAAATTGATTGATTTTTTTTTCTTTTTTAAGGAAAATTGTATATTATCCAAATCATTGATATTTGTCCAGAATATGCGAGATTTTTTCCAGCTTGGATTTTAGGATAAAAATATTAAAGGTTCTAAGTTTTAAACGTGTACAGAAACGAAAGAAAATAGTATTTTCTCTGTGTACTCGCTTGCGTTCACAGATCTAAATTTGTTGTATGTCATTACGATTTACTATTATCTTAGAAACTGATCAAAATGGAAAGTAAAACACACGTCGCAAGAGAGAGAAGATTTACTATTATCTTACAAACTGGTCAAATGGAAAGTAAAATACACGTCACAAGTGAGAGAAGATTTACTATTATCTTAGAAACTGATCAAAATGGAAAGTAAAACACACGTCGCAAGAGAGAGAAGATTTACTATTATCTTACAAACTGATCAAATGGAAAGTAAAACACACGTCACAGGTGAGAGAAGATTTACTATTATCTTACAAACTGATCCAAATGGAAAGTAAAACACACGTCACAGGTGAGAGAAGATTTACTATTATCTTACAAACTGATCCAAATGGAAAGTAAAACACACGTCACAAGAGAGAGAAGATTTACTATTATTATACAAACTGATCCAAATGGAAAGTAAAACACACGTCACAAGAGAGAGAAGAAAATTTAATACAGCTAGTTCGAATACCCTAGTTCCATTTTACATTATTACTCTGCTTATAACATTGTAATTACTAGAAATGTGACTTATGAATTATGTTCTTTCTGTATCTCAACTTAATTCTCCCGTTTCTCACGCATTAACGATTTCAAACAGATATTAAACTATTCAATTTTGATAAGCCTACACAACAAGTGTATTTTATATATTATATTCATACTTAATCTCTAAATGTATTTATTATGGACACATAGAGATAAATATTTTATATACACATTCATCAGGAAACTTGCAACTAAGACCTGTATTTTCCGGATCAAAGTCCCCATTCGTATATGTAGAGTGATCTAGTGATATATGTGTTCGGAAGGAAACGTAATGCCTCTACTTCACCTAACAATAGCTCCATTTATAACACAGAACCTAGGTGGTTTTCAAAGTAAAGTAGACAATAGAAGATTGATAAAAAATAACATAGAATAAAGAGCGTATTGTAAAGAGAAAAAAATGCAAAGGCCTGTTAAAGAAAAGCTGAATACTATGGTGTCTCTATAAACTTTCCTGTAAAGTTTTACTGTTTTTTTTTACAAGTTATTTATGCACGACCCTTTTAACGAAATCTATGTTTTTAATTTGCCGATATTTGTCTATGTATCCGTTATATTGCAATACCAAACAGCGAAACATTCATGACCAAACAAAATATTATTTATCTTTCAGCCATTTTAAGCGTGTTTGATTGTTTGTTGAATTTCGCTAAAAGCTAATGGGGGAATATCTGAGAAATTAGAAACGATAGACTAGAGAGAAGACAGCTAGTCAACACCACCCACCGTCAACTTTTATATAATCTAATCGATTGGTGGGATTCGAACACGCAAATTATAATATCCCAACACCTGAAAGAGCGAGTATTTTCGGTGATGGGATTCGAACACGCAAATTATAATATCCCCACAACTGAAAGAGCGAGAATTCTCTGTGATGGGATTCGAACACGTAAATTATAATGTCCCCACAACTGAAAGAGCGAGAATTCTCTGTGATGGG
>NW_013666069.1:584655-586804 GCF_000517525.1 Limulus polyphemus | reverse complement strand
GTAATCAGACTGATAATGGTAACCCATGGTCTGACGGTGGTAAAGTGTCTGATTTTGGTGGTAGTCATCATACTTATAACCATTCTCATCGTCAGAATTTAAACAAATCGGGAATATTTGGGAAATACACTACAACACCATATGTTAATTTAAGCTACGTTACAACACAGTCCACAACTTACAAAATGTACTTTCACAAACTCAGCTATTAACTATTCTTGTAAGAGATCCTGGGATGTCCTGATGATTAGGGCGCTCGACTCGCTATCTGAAGGTTGCGGGTTCGAATCCCTGTCCCTGTCCTTTCAGCCGTGGGGGCGTTATAATGTGACGGTCAATCCCACTATTCGTTGGTAAAAGAGTAGCCCAAGAGTTGGCGGTGGGTGGTGATGACTAGCTGCCTTCCCTCTAGTCTTACACTGCCAAATTAGGGACGGCTAGCGCAGATAGCCCTCGTGTAGCTTTGCGCGAAATTCAAAAATAAACAAACAAACTTATTATTAAACCTCGTAGCTTTTATAAAACAAAAACAGAAGTTTGCATGTACGTTGCCTTGCTAGGGCTATCGGTTAATAAAGTTACTTTTGTCCAATTGAACATCAATACAGGTGCCATTACGTGTGATGAGCAATGTTAACTAAATATTATCTGCTATTTGCCATCAGTTAAACCCACAACAACAGCATCTAATAAACGTTAAGTGTACCTTACAGTTTCATTAACTGAGAGAAATGTAGAACTAATTAAATTAGAAACTGTATTCAGAAACGCTTCATTCAGTAATTACACAGGCCTGCGATGGTTTTATTGAATTGAAATTTTTACATGTTCTACAGTAATTTTTCTCCATCGCTTACACATTTTTCAGAAAACTTCATAACGCAATACATAAAAGAAAGACCACAACACGTAGTTTTGAGACTAAAACACGTAGATTCCACACAAAAAAATCAGGATGAATGAGGATGTATATTCGTTTGACGTCAATGTTCTTCCCTTTTCTTCAGTTTGTTTGTATTTTTGTTAACAAACATAATAATAAAAAATGTTCATTGTGGTAAACGAAATAATAATTTGATCTAAGCAATAGTTGAAATAATGAAACACACTAAAAACAACTCGATCTTAGATAAGGATGAAAGGTTAGAACATCAAAAAGTATGTAAATAGCGCGATCTTCTTTTTTCAATTGTAAACTAGTTGTCACGTGACCAGTAACTGTTTTTCAACACAAACATCCATACCAAGAAGAAAAAAAGCAACCCAAACTCTGCCGCCACCAGATAACCAAGTCCGACCAGTTACCACCATCGACAAATCTCAAGAAACCGGCCACTTGCACGAATTACAACCTTTCCCGTCCAACAAGTTAGACCCACCTGCCGCACCCTCATCACGAAACTCACCTAACACCATATACATAGACACATCCACTGATTCTTCCACTCCGAGCGCACGACCAAACAGACGAGCCTCGCCTACAGTCCTTCCTCTTTATTGTCCACCTACCAGTGACCCAGAAGATTCGACCTCGACCAGATCCCTTCCCAACATGAACAACTTCCTAGGTAACATCCGCAGACTGAGAGATTCCACGTTACACTAAGTAACCTACAGCCTCACCTATCACTCTGCTTCCGTACATCTTCATGTTAACCGGATATTAGTAATGGATTGGCTCCTTACCAGTGAATATGGGTTTTCTTGGGGCACTCCTGTTTCCCAAACAACAAATTCTTGGCATACGATTTATAGATCCCCGCCGCCCTGAAGGACCATATGTCCGAAATCGTCCGTTTATTAGTGCTTAGCCCTATGTATATTATACACCATATTAATTTCAGCCTTTATTCCACAACCAAAACCATATCATTTCCCAATCCTCGAGTGGGCTGAAGGAAGAATTTTTCACTCTTCGGGCACCCCCGATGAGTAATTATTTTCTAAATAATTAGTTTTAATCGAAATACCTGCCAGTAGTAGTTTTGTTTTTAACATTTATTCTAAATTTTAAGTTTTTCTAGTTTGTACAATGTATGCGCGACCACATTCACATTGAACTTTATATATATACACACTTGTTTTTGTTTTTTCCATTAGATTTATTTCATCTTTAGTTCTAGATAATATTTGACTAATTTTATCCAAT
>NW_013666069.1:579928-583555 GCF_000517525.1 Limulus polyphemus | reverse complement strand
TATATATATATATATATATATAATGTTTGCTTCTCTTTGTTATAACTTTATTTTTGCAGAAATATTAGACTTAATAAAATAATGTTAATAGAATAAGAAATATTAACAAATAACGAACCCATGCTTTATAATTAAAACTGAATTTTACAAAATGTTTATGTGTAATAACGTGTAATTGTCAAATTAGGTATTTATATTATCATCTTAAGCGATAAATTATCTCAATGGTCAGTTTAGAGATCTCAAGATTCACGGATAGTCATCGCTAATTCTAAGCTGCCGACCAGAAGAAGTTCAATCGGTCAAAAATACACGCCGACTTTGAGGAAAGGTTAACCGTTTATTCTAACGAGCCCATAGATGAAAGTGCAGAACGTGTTGAACGACATATAACGGCTCGAATCTTGGACCTACCGACTAGCACGTTAATTCACTAGTCCACTCTCTGAATTGGTAAATTCAAAATAATTCTTCACATTAGACTTTAAGATAATAATATCATTAGCTCTCTGCTTAAAAAGGCTAAATAGAAAAACAAACAAACATTTATTGAAATATAGCATCAATTTTATGATCTCAAGCACCTTCCTACTGCATCTGACAGGAATATATGTTATAGCCACACGTTTCATGTAAATAATGAGATCATTCATATATTTGAGCTTAAAGTAAAACATTTTACTGCACATAACTTTAGATAATCGAAATTTTAATTGAACACATTTATGAAAGTCAGTTGTAACAGTAATACCTTGTCCCATTAAATATTAAATGAATTGTAAAATTAGCCTAAAGAGACAGAGCTATTCATCCACGTGTATTAAACGCGCTTAATCAGGTTTATCTAAAGTGAAAATTAAGAATATAATATTATGGCAACAAACACGATAGGCCAACCATATTAAAGACTTATTAGATATTCATGTCCATCGTTTACGACGTGGTCGATGTTAGATCGCATTCGGCATTGCAATGACTTAGCTTTTACGCGTTATGTCTTACACTTTTTGGAGTAGTTATGCATATCTTGACTATATATATAGAATAATATAAAGAATCAATAAAAATAAATAAGTATACCGCCAGTCGTCGTTCTTTAGACTTTGATAAATATTCTAACAACGTTTTATTTGAGAGCGTTGCACGCGTTTTTTGTTCGCATATGACGGGAGTAGCATTTCACATAAACAAGGGAATGAAGTTTGGTTTCCGAACGAAGCTCTAGTTTCAATGTACGAAGGTAGTTTTGATCACATCTAGCCAAATAATTACAATCAACTGAACATGTGTATTATGTAAACAACTTAGGAACCCTCCTAAACAGTATTATGTTTGCTTGTTTGTTGTGAATTTTGCGCAAACTTACACGAGGGCTATCTGCGCTAGCCGTCCCTAATTTAACAGTGTAAGACTAGAGGGAAGGCACCTAGTCATCACAACCCACCGCCAATTCTTGGGCTACACGGCTGAAAAGGCGTGCACGTTTGGTGTGACGGGGATTCGAACCCGCGACCCGCAGATTGCGAGTCGAGCGCCCTATTGATAATTTAAACCATATAATCATAATCTCAAATGAGCAGAGGTGTCTGTGTTTATTAATGTGAAAAGGTTTCTATTTAGCGTACTAAATATTCATGTCCATCATTTACGACGTGGTTGGATCGCATTCGGCATTGCAATGACTTATCTTTAAGGACTTATGTTTCCCCCTTTTATGGAATAGTTATGCACATCTTGACTATATATAAAACAGCATAAATAATCAATGAAAATAAATAAGTATACCGCCATCGTCCTACTGATTCTAACTTCAACCTTTATGACATCCTGTCGTAAGGCCTTACAATAAGAGATACTGTCCCCTGAATTATCTTGTGGATTTCGACCCTGACTGAAAATATCCATTTATGTAGAATGTTGGTTCTAAATCTTATTTAAGTAAAACCATTCATTAACTCCAGTAAAATATATATTACGGTTTAATTTTCTTTTTTCATGAAGTTGTGTAGTTGCTTGATGATATTAGTGATATATATATAAATAATTGTATAATTTATATATTAAAAGTGATATATAAATTATTATATAATTTATATATTAAAAGTGATATATTAGTGATATATAAATAATTATATAATTTATATATTAAAGTGATATATTAATGATGTATAGATAACTATATAATTTATATATTAATAGTGATGAGCTTACTAAATAGGAATTCTATGACGAGGAACCCACTTTGAGATTAATAATGCTTGGAGACGGCTTGAACGGGTAATGAAGAAAAACTTTAATATAAGTTCAACATAACAGCAAATGTACAACGTTTTGTCATCATCAGGTACCTACCATTATTACTAAATAGGAACTTAACATCATCATGAAACAATTAAGTGAAAATGTTAAATATAATTCAAATACGCGAACTTATGACTTTATAGATTTTTATTTTTGCGTATTTTAACTTTGCGAGTGCTTGGATTACAATTAAGATTTGATATAGATATCCCATGTTTCAGTAGTTATGTAAATATGATCAATAGCAGTGTTCTTATCGCTTTATAAACTTTCCATAAATATCTATAAGGTTATCTTTAAGTCTTCATATAGAATATAGAAGAACAACATATTATGATATTTGTTTATATTTGAATATATATATATATATATGATATTTGAAAAGTTGTTCCTCGATTTACTCTGACGGCTGACATTTTATTCCACAGTTTGTACACCAGACTTTCGTTTTTATTTCTTATTGAACTCATTAAGTACAAGTAAACTTGTCTCAAAAAAAGTAGATTGTGAAAAATGTAAACTTTTGCGTTAACTTAATATCGACAAGAACAAAAACGTGAAGAAAAAGTGTCAGTTTTAGTAAAACTACCTATTAATCAATAAGTCAGTACATTGAAGTAACGTATATGTTTTATCATTCACTTCTTGTTGATTTGTCTTATCTGCTTCATCATTCTCTCAGAGTTTGCTGTTTATTACGAACCTAATTTAAAGACAATTAATTTTTTTACGAACCTAATCTAAAGACACTTTATCTTTTTACGAACCTAATCTAAAGACACTTCATGATTCACAGAAACTTGATATTCTATTTATCAAGAAGTTATTAAAATAATTTCTTATTTTAACTTTGCAGGCTGAAAATGGTCTTGTGATTAGTGTGTTGTGTTGCAGGTTAAAGGGGCCAGGGTTCGAGACGTGATGCTGTTAAACACGCTTCGATCCTTTAGCTATGGGCGCATTATATAAGTGGCAGTCGATTTCTATATTTGGTTCAAGAAGCCGAACAAGGTGTCTCGGGTGGCGGGTATTGTTGGAAGTTGTTCAGAGTTAGGGACGGCTATATCTGTATGTTAAAGATTTCTGACTTGACTATTTAACACTTGTTTCGCATAAGATGCCATTCAGGCTTAGAAAATAAAGTCCTAATTCTAAAGTCGGCAGAATTTAGTTACATAATTACAGCTTTTCACAGGTTTCGTTCTATATTCATTAAATAAGAAAACATTACAGCCTACTGCTGAGCGCATCTAGATTTAGTATCACATTCATTAAGTTTTTGTTTGTTTGTTTGTAATAAAGCACAAAGCTACACAATGGGCTCTC